>NW_026782610.1:0-184354 GCF_031769215.1 Ylistrum balloti | reverse complement strand
TTATAGATCAAAGCGATTTCCTGTTGTTTAGGATAACATCAGTAAAATATGTGTTGTTCTGCCTATATACCGGACGTTTTAACTTCCGTGATTTTAATATTTCCAGAAAAGATGCTGAGGACACTTGTTGTTGGTAAATTTGTAGAAATTCAGAACACGCCAATACTTACGTTTGAAATGAGAACCTAATTATGTTGTGGGACCAAATTCAATTGGAAAAAAGAGACTGTCCTTTACCATCTAACACGAGGTTTCTTTCCAAGAAAAGTTATTTGCTCTATTATGTATATTCTGTATATATATCCACCAAATAGAATCGTTGTTGGTGCCATATTCGACGAGATTGTTGAAAAGAATGAAGAGGAAGCACAAAAATCATAGCGAATAATTGCTAAAACAAGTATAACTTAAAATAAAGAAATCACAGGCCACAATCCGGACAAAGCCTTTTCCGAAATGAAATCGATTCAACACGTGTTTCTATTTGATTCGAGATATACCCCGTTTGACAGAGATTCAAGGTATGCACCGTTTGACAGAGATTCGAGAGATACCCCGTTTGAAAGAGATTCAAGCACACCCCGTTTGACAGAGATTCCCGAGATTCTCCGTTTGACAGAGAGTCAAGAGGTACAACTGCAGAAATCCAAGAAATCAGAAGTTAGAGAAGCAGTTATCAATGCCCCTGTTTTAGCCATGACTTTTGCATCTGGAGATAAACGAGACATGGAAAAATATTTAAAACGAATTGCTTGACAAATACACCGATGCAACCACGACCGTCAAAACCAAAGACGAAAAAGCCAAGGCATGAGTTGTCAATAGTCAATGACATAGTATGGCTTGACCTTGAAACAGATTCATCAGATATAATTATTAGAGCCGTTCTGGAAATAATGTACCTGCTGCAGAGCAGTAAGATGACATTCAGATCAAGAAAACACGGTCGACAAAAAGAATCATAGGATGTCATTAAATAGATGGAAACGTATACAAAGTGCGGAGTAATTATGTGGGAGACGGGGTCTCTCGAGGCCATCGAGCATTAGTGACATAAAGGATGAAAGTGATATGAAAGAATTTCTTTGTAATATTTGTTAGATGTGAAACGGCTCGAAAGGGTAAGTACCTTTTGAAAGAAACATAAATGGGAAAAGACGAAAGACAGAAACTTGCACATCTTCTGAATTACATTGAAAGAAGTTTTTTTCTTTTCGTCTAAGATAAGTATTTTTAAAAAAGTGCTGGAGATAACATGTAAACATCGAGAAATATTGATACCAATAACACTGTTTTGGCGACTGATGGATTGCTAAGAGGAAAAGTTAAGGACTTTGTTTTCTTTTTTGCGACAATTTTCACACCTGACTCGCTTCACTAAAAATATTTGCAACTAAAATAAATGATAAATATATCTGTATTATCCGCATACGTTTTGTTTAGTCAATGTAACTTGCCAAATTGAAAGCAGCCCTTTTGAAGAATGGCCGACAATCCAATGAGGAAGATAACCTCATTGATGAACTCCATGCCTAGGATAATCATGGCTGTGGAGAGAGCTTATGGGGGACATACTCGGTAATAGCCAGCTCCTACAATCAGTCCATTTCAATTTCAGATGAAAGTGTTCTTTTTCAATTATTTCAATTACCCCTAAATTACCCCTAAATCAGATACAAATAATTGATTTAGCAGTTTTTTCCTCTATGGATTAATCTTCTTCGTCGTCTTCAAAGTTTACACTGAGTTTCTTTATCCCTTGATGGCGTTTTGACTTTAAATTACAAGAAATTTATTACCCACATCCATTATATATACCAACCAGGACACACTCTTTTAGGCAACATGGGCAGCTTTCCACTAATCTGTATGCTACATATGATGATTTCAAGTGTCTTGGTGATACAAACTTTATTGCAATCAGATCCTCAAAAGTCCTCTCGTGCTAACGGTGGTGAGGCAAACAAACTGAGTGGTTCCATCCAATTGATAACGCGTCGAGCAATTAAAATTTCTCCGAGAGAAAATTGTCGCAACATTGAATAATTGAAAAAGAAATACGTTAAACTCAAACGAATCAACAAAATCGGTCATCATATTGGGGCTAAAGAACACTTGTTATATTGATCACGGGTAGTGAAATATACACTTCAGTCATGAAGAGTACTAATCTAATTCACATAGAAATGTCTCTTTTACCTTGAATCTATGTGAGTGAATACAAATTAGCCATTTTTATTTTGTCAGCAATATTGCGGCGGAAGAACATCCCCTTTGACAAATTTTGACCACATGGTGAGTGGTTGTTTCCTCAATAAAACAGTCTTTCAATGATAGATGGTTATAAGTCAGCCAAACTACCTGCTTTGTATGATCCACCGGATCATCACAATACATTCTTGTAACGCAGACAATGACCACCGTTACTTTGATATACACACATATTGTGCAGTTTTTGGCTTGTCGCCATTACCTAATCAGTTGAACCCGTACTTAGGTACATGTATTGAATAGAGCACATTATCATACGCGTATAAATAATAACATTTTTATAATTTGGTAACAGAAGCTTTCAGTAAACAGGTATTGACTTGGTGGATATATCAAGATTAAGATTTCCAATGCTTAACTTTGTTTAAGTGTAATACTTCAAAAATATATATTAGATATATATTTGGCATCGGTAAGTTGGTGCATGTCGAATACCAAGAAATCGACTGATTCCATATACAATGAGATCACATGACATTTATTTTCCACTTGATTAGATATGTAAAGCAGTAGCTCCATTTATCACCGTGCGAAATATAAGAAAATCCTCATACACATGTAAAGAAATGATCATAACATACCTGGATATTTAATCAACTTTGTGATATTTGAAGACCATGTATCAACCAAAAGTTGGCAAATATGTGCTGAAGAGACTCTAAAGGTAATATGCTCGTTTTGAGTCCTTACATGCGTCTAGATGTTTGATTTAATTAATGCTCACTTAAGTTTTGTTTAATGCATATGCTCCTAAAAGAAGTTTTCCTTGCTTATTCAAGATAGCAGGTAATCTCAACCATTTGGATAATCAACAGCTAAAAATATATTCCTAATATGACTAGGTTTTCTCATTGGTTCCATTTAAAAGGTACATATTCAGATTTACACACAGACGAGACACCACCAGTGCTGCCATTTTAATGGTAAACAAAAATGGGGCGTTATCATTCGTACAAGTTAATAGTACATATACCATGTACAGGTTAAACACAAAAATGAGGCAGTATCATTTGTACCAATTTAATGATACATGCACTTTGTACAGGTTAATACAAAGATGAGGTTATGCCATATGTATCATTTCAATGATACACCCACCATGTATAGATTGACAAACATATTCGATAATAGTGATTAAGTGCTAATCATGCATTAACATTCATGAGTTAAGAAACATTAGTAGCAGAAGTAACAGGTTTATGGGGCATGTAGAACAAACATAGTTTAAGTTAAAATAATTCAAGGTTGTCATATATAAAAAAAATCATGCGGACAATACAAGATCGTTGGCGTTTACAATCAGGTAAGATAAACCTCGATACAATTTCTCCGAGAATAATGGTTAAGGTCATCAAGTTTATTCTCCAGAAATGTAGCACTTTCATTCATTAGCTTTTATATTCTCCCAATGATGAAGAGTTAAATGAAATACATAAAAAAGAGAAACATCAAATATGAAAAAAAATATCGGATTATAAAATAAGGTTGACTGACAAATATATGTTGGACAAAAGATACAGTGTAATTCACTTCATACTAGCAAACCTATAACCAGTATGACGAAAAAAATTAATACGTCGACTTATTTACTAGAAGGTTAGATGAGAAGCTTCTTATGCAAGACATCGCAGTACTTAGTAATATAATAACTTGGACTTTTGTAATACACTTTGTATTTTATGATAATACTTACAAACTTAAAAAGGTCTATTTTCATGAACTTTTCAAAACAATTCACATGAATTAAACTGTTTTAAATCTTGGGTAAATTTCAATATAATTTTGCACGAATGATCATCGCCATCAAACTGATTTCTTGCAGGCATTTCGCTTGTGGAACTCTCTGATAGCAGTTTGAAATCATTTGGAACATTTTCAGTTTATTTACTCCTATGCTATTTAAAACTCATTAAGTCAAATGAAATCTTCTTTTTTATGCTGTTTTTCATAATATCAAAGTATGATATCCCTCACCTTGTAATGAAAGATGGTAATATATATTTTAAAGATGTAAAAATATTCCAGACTTATTACATTTTTTGCCAGTGAAATTTAGAGAAATAACTCATTGATAACAATGTAAGTATACTAGTGTAATTATTCAGGGGAAAATGAATTATTTCCTGTCACATATATTCTGAAGCGCCTGCATCTGAAATGTTGTGCGGCAACATGCTGATTTTTCGCCTTAAAAAATCATCATAACAAAAGTTTAATACTGGAACTACGTCCATAAATCGTATATCATATGTTATATTTATGGTATGTCTAAAACGGTGTGTTGAAATTTCAAATTCATTTTCCATAATTTGATCATCTCTCATGATTCTTCAGTAAGGTTAAGATAATATGCAAGGAGTGTTAGTCTAACCTGTATTCGTCTTTGTATTTTTTGTGTGTCTTGTTGGGTTTCCATAATTTACCTTTTATCTGATGACATCTCTATGAATCGAAGACACAATACCTTATACGTGTACATGTTATCATGTTGACTTTAACCTTTTTTGTGAACGCAAATACTTATTGACACAACATCAATTTTTTTCCATTCCCAGAATCATTTCCATAATATCCTGAATATATCGATCATTGGCTATTACATGATTTTATGCAAATGTAGTATGCAATAAAAATAACTTTTGATGTTGGAAAAATAGCTTTCGCATATTTCTATAATACAATTTTATTTTAACACTTTCAGAAATACAATGCTTCGGGCAACAGTGTTTGAGAACTTTGTTTGCTTTCGGCATCGCCAAATAGTGAAATTTCGGAACGGACCTAACTTCCTTGTTGGGGCGAATGCCACTGGGAAAAGTTCCATTTTCGAACTGATAAGGCGATGTTTACCAAACAAGGTAAGCTCTTCAATATCGACTGTAACAAACGAAAAGTTCCCTGCGTTTGTTCTATGTAAATTTGACATAACAGAGAGTCTATCAGACGAACTTCCAACAGGAGAATGCCTATATTCCTATATCTACGTAAAACATTTGTCAGAGGACAAAAAAGAGATGTACAGGCTAGTGTACATTTCGAACACAAAAAGATGTTATCTAGATTGGTGTACCATCCCTAAAGGGCATTCCCTTGAACCAGAAGATGTGAAACACTTTGATTTAAGTCTTGACACAGACGAAATACCAAAGGGATTGGAAGAGCTTTTCGAGAAGAAAACACTTGATAGTTTTCATAATGAAATGATTCGAATTAAGGATACTAAAAGTGAAAGATCAGAAAATAAGAATTCAAAGTGTGATCAATTACTACAGAAAATACATGATTCTGTTGCCATCACGTTCCCGATACGTTCACCTGGACCGATACAGTGGAGCCATACTCAAAATATTGGCATAGGAAATGAACATTACGACACAGCGTCAAGCAAGGCGGAGATACTTCAACAGCTATTGGAATCTGATGATGTCGACCAGGTAAAGTCAAAAGAGATATTTGATACACTTATTCATCCTTTTGAATACACATTTAAACGGGATCCAACAAAACCGGAAAACATTATTCTTGAGGATGGTAAAGGAAACAGAACCAGACTCCTCAAGGTACCGGAAGGAATAATGGAAGCAAAGCAGTTTTCATTATTGTTTGATCACAAGAAAATTTCAAACAATTATGTTGGAGGAACCGGATCGAGGCATGCATCCCTCAATGGTTCAGAAGTTACGTGACCTTGTGATGCGGAAAAAAGAATGTCAGAAGAAGGTGTTGGTGTGCGTTTCACACCAAACAGCAATGATCAACCGATGGGGAATGTCTCGAATGTACGTTTGCAGGAGGAAGAGAGACGCACAACGCAACTGGAAACACTCCGTTTTTGAATTGACTGAAAAAGTCGAAAACATTCATAAAGAAGAAGACAAACTGAAAGAAATGCTGTACGCTACAGGTGTATTGTTTGTCCAAGGCATTACAAACAAGCCTGTAATTGGGTCTGTATTTGATCAAATCTTGGAGGCAGAGCATCTTGAAAACATCGACGATCAAAATCTCAAAGGTTTGCAGAAACGGATTGCCGGAGTTCAAGTTATCTGTATCGACGGTGCCAATTCGTACAATACCTTGAAAAAAATGGCAAATAGTCTTGGAATAACATTTGCGTTTCTGTTTGACAAGGACGTCTTGTTCAAATGTATGGCAAATGTAAGTCCTAAGAAAAAAGAAAAAAAAGAAGAAGAAAAAGAAAGAAAAAAATACTGGCGAAAATCAACTCTCAACTTTGTCAAAATTCTTCTTCAAAGAAGAAAATATTATGAAGAGAAAAGGAAATTTAAGGAAGAAGGAATTAAAAAACAGACAGAACTGATTCAGGACGTTCTGGACACTCCTACTACCAATAAAACAACTGTTAAACAGGCACTGAAATTAGGAGATAGAGACCTGGAGAATCCGACACTTCAAACGATAACATCATTTATCAAGGATGTAGTGCTGCCTTCAGAGTTAAAAGATGAGTTAGTAAAGGAAAAGGCAAAAGATTTTGATCTGCGTATATGCAAGGCGACTTCAACTAAAGGCATTCTTGACTATATGAAAAAAAAGAATGTGTATCTGTGGGGTTCTGGAAATATCGAGGATGTAATTTGTACAAGCATCTTGGAAATCACAAAAGATGAAGAGAAACAAGAAAATCTCCTTAGAAGTATCTTTTTAGGAGCAAAAAATACTGATGAAGGAAAAGATCCGAAAGACTTCGTAAAAGAGACACTGAAACAAATGGATAGCGAAACTTCAGAAAGCATAGCGACATGTCTGTTAAAAAGCAAAGAAATGAAATGTTTTCTAGAATTCCTTTTAAAAATAGAGACAGAATAACAGTTAAAACGGCACCTATATAAACATCTTTGTGACCACTGCACTGAACAGAACCTGTAACATTTCAGTTTTTGAATTATGTTTTCTTTTTGTTTTGTTTTACTAAGTATATTCGATTAAAAGATATTGACTTTGCTGTGTTGATCAGCTGTCACTCGTCTCGTCAGTCTCATGCTTCAACCGGACATGAAGATATGACGATATAAACTGTCGAATCGAATATATGGCGTCTGCAGCTTTTATTGAAGACATGGTCCGTTATTTTCTTGTGACTTTTATATATAAGGTTTTATGATAAATCTATCATGCGCTAGATATGACTCTGTTGTCATATGTTTTTATTGTGCTACGTTTGTGAAGTATTATATTTGGCAAAACATTAGGCATCGGAAATTTACATCTGGAAATTGTAATTCAGTTTCAGTTTTAAAAATGTATTGAAAATAATCTCGATGAATCAATAAGAAAGAACGAAATCATTAAATGTTGGTTTAAACTGTTAATCAACACAACACATTATATACATTAATGTTGTTGATCCAAAGGTTCCATATTTGAAATACCTGTTGTAGTTGTACCCCAGTTTGATGTGTGTTTTCTGGTTGCAAGATCTTCAGTCTATTGGCATACCTATGTTAACTAACTGTGCTCCCCTATTGGCCAACTTGTTTTGTTTTCATATAAGGCTGAATTTATTGTAGATCTTATCAAATCTGGGACCTTTCAAAGCCGTTAAATTTCACTTTCAGATATAATATTGACGTCCTGTAATATTTCCCTGTGTGATATAAAGCTTGACGTGTTAGGTGTTCGTTATTGGTCCCATTGGTTACATTGTAGTATGCCTTGTTTTCATTTGAGAACGTGACATTACTTACTTGGGTAGACCAAGTTTTAAAAGTCTCAAGTCTGGTGTCGTCGATGAATCAGAAGACGCTAAATCTTCAGGAACACCTGGTCTTTTTCTCTTTGTACTTTTTCAGGGGTCTCTGTATCAATCTATCTGTCATATTTTGCTGTAGTTTTATTGAATCTCAGTTTAAATTATGATTATGTTGACATGTTATTTTCTTGATGTTTTAGGTTCAATTCCCATCCATGTACTTATAAAGATTGCGATCAAGTATTCAAATTACGTAATTAGACAATTTGCCATTATGATAATGTCAAGAATTTCGAGACGTCTATCCAACAACTTTACAACAATAAACCTTTATGAGATGTCGTGATAGTGTAATGGTCAGCAGTTTGGTACTTCTTGGCAGGCGATTTGCAGTAGATAGTTCGCCGAACAGAGCACGAGTCTGAAATTGTCTTCCTGCGTCGATTGTTTTACATTCTCCAAGATATACATTATGATCAAATGGTATATCTTAAACAACGCCTACATAGTACATGAATTTAATCATATTCATTATACTGATTGCTGGAAAAATTAAAACATCAACTTTAAGTTGATAAATTCAAATAACATCCACTTGAAAATTACATGTGTGTGTTCGCAGTCGTGTTTCCGACAATGTTTTCAAATATTCTGACGTATATTCCAAGGTTCGCAGTTAGACATAAAAAACTAATTTATTTCAAACATGGTATTGATAAAAGAAAATCGTGAGAAGATTTGTTGCAACAAGAACATTCAGTGCAAATTTACTAATTTACATTTGAACGGGAAAACGAATATTCCATCTGAAGTGAAAAATGATATTGTTGAAATATCATCATTTACTTGGCTTTAAAACTGATGCAAGGGAGGTAATGCGATAAAATCCCGTTATAAGATAATCATCAATATGATAAATAATAAAAAAAAAAAAAACAAATGTATTATTAGTAAAACAGCATTATGTTGAGATCAATGTGAACTTCAGGCTTTGTACATATGTATATTCTATATTACAGACTTTGATCAAGGAAAAAATAGTGTCTGTACATTTCTATGTATTGTGTTTTTATAGTATAATTATGTTAAATCTATTTAGCTCTAGAGTTAGTTTATTGGAGTTAATACAGTATTAACAAATGAATTTTCCAACATTGTTAACATGATAATTATTGTTGTTAGCACGTGACTAATGTATAATTCACCACGAAACATACAGCAAAATCGTGTTATAAACAAAGACGTTTATCATTCGTGTTAGATGTATATAGTACATGTTATTATCATGTGGCGTCAGCTTTTTCGATTTCATGGAAACTGATAGCTTGGTTTGGGTTCTAGACATTTTTATTTTTTTAATTTGTAAAAATACCTTAGTAGAGAGGCTGAAGTGATCTTTTTAGAAGCATTGACGACTTGATTTTATATCACATATTTTATGAGGCAGTTAACCTTGGATTTAATTGTAAGCTTGATAGGCAAATTTCATTGTAGGTTGTAGACACTTCCGGGGCATTGTTAGTTTCGAAGATTCGCCTACATGCCGCATTTTAGTTCATTCGAGTAGTTTTACGCTTCAGAATATACACCTGTTGAACGTTCTTCTAAAATTATCAGAAATACAAAAATAGGAAGTTTACTGAATTCTGAGGCTAGTGGATTGATCCATCTAGATTATGGAATTTTTTTTCGATCACTTTGGATGTTTCTCGTTCGCCTTCCAGGTTTCAAGTTGAGGTCCTTACAAGTCCTGGATGTAAGAGACCGCTGTATAATGCAGTTCAAATCATCATTAATTCATCTTAATCTCTATTTGCTATTCATTGTCTTTTGTGTCTTTAGTTTTACGGTCGTCATAAGCATCTCATTGAGAAATATTCTACAGTTTTGGAATCGCACAACGTTACACGTTCATGAAACAAACTATAATGGGACCAAACATTAAGGACGGTATCACCAGGGATCTAAATAAGGAATGAGACACTTGTTTTAGTTTATATTGTACATCTCTAAATACTCAGAAATCATATAACTCCACTTCCTCAATTATGTCAAAGTGTTATGATATCATACCTACTCATTTTGATATAGCTACATGTACTAACATCGGGGTTCAAACCGTTTAGCTATCACGAGTAAATCAATTTGATATTTATCTGGCAAGGTTTTGTTGGTCATATTTTGTTTATTAGGCATTTGCTGTGACAGGAAAACTGAACTTTGTAAGTCAAGTCTCATTGCATGCATATATACCTTTGTTTTGTCTGAAATGCAATAAAAATCAATAAAAATGCATATTGAAGTAGAAAGATGTATTTGGTAATTACATTTTTCTTAAATGTCTTATAGAAATGAAAATGTTTGGGACACCTCCATAACCACTAGTAAATTGAATTAATGTAAAGGATGAAAAAATGTATATACACTACGTATACATCTTTTTGCATACTGTATACTTAATTTAAAACTTGTATTGCTCAGAATAATTTGATCATTTTGACTTCTTTTGACATTATACTTCGTTTTTCAAAGCACATACATAACAATATCATAACGTATTCTACAGTACACTCATCCATAGATCTAGATAAAGATATATATATACCAGACATCTGTATACAATTACGCATAGCAAACATGTCATAATATCATACATTCCTTATTTATGCTTTCAAATACCCTAGTATGATGCATACGATTTCAATTGATACAAGTTATCATGATAAACTAATAGTAATAGGCATGTGATGTGTGTGTTTTGTCCACCGTATTATCGCACTACATTGTTGTAACGCAGACAAAGGTAACCGTGAAATATTGGATATACACACATATTTTACAGTTTTTGGCTTGTCGCCATTACCTAATCAGCTGACTTCTTAACCCCGTACTTAGGTACAACATGTATTGAATAGAGCAAAGTACGATAGTATGTATATAATTACATTTGTATTTTCTAATCTATTGATAGGAGATCACAGGCAACAGGTATGAATGAAAATGGCCACCAAAATGGGTAATTTTAATTTATTTTATCGAATGGGGGTCATAAGTCATTCTCGATACTCTGAAACACAAATATAATAACAAGTAAAATAACTGTACTCATAATTGATCAGCTATCCTTAATTAAGTTCCCAAAACCCCCAAAATAGCGAAAAAAAGCTACACTTTTTGTAGAAATAAACAAATACCCAAAACATGTAGGTTTTTCTTATGAACAAAACAATTCAAGGGCTTGTGGACGTAATCAAAGGTATATCGTTTTTCAAAGTTTTTAATAATTGAAATTATTCTCTTACAAACTCTATAAAAGTGATTTGTTAAACAGAACATGGTATAATGTTGACACTATAAAGGGTTGGTGGAGCTTGTTACTCAACAAGCACACGATGCATGGGGTTGACGGAGCTTGTTGTTGAATGTGCCCATGATGCATGGGGTGCGCGGAAATTATTACTTAACACGCACACGACGTATGAAGAGGGCGGAAACTGTCATAAACGCGCATATGATACTTACTTTTTCTTTCCAACAGTGTTTTCTGTTATATGTGCATTTGCTTTGATTTTCTCTGAGGGTTGTAGTTGAATAATAAAATGCTTTAGTTTGTAGCCTTAATGAACATATCAAGTTTAAAGTTTTTTCTGATCAAGTCTATTGCGGAGGGAAAAAGACATGCTCTCGAAAAACCATTAAATTACCCAATCCCTTAAACCACCCAACATTTAACTGTGTCATTTATATGTGATTTGTTTGTGGAATTTCAGGGCATGTAAATCTGAAAAGGGGCCTCATTTTATGGAGGGTCTAAATTCGGTTGGGAAACTGCCCTTTTCGAACTGACAAGGAAGTGCCTATCAAGGGAAAGTAATCATTAAATTTCTAAATCGGAAAATCTTAAGCTGCCTACACAATATGTAAACATAGATAGTTCGAGTGAAAAATGCAAATATTTTTGTTTAAAATTCCGCTTTGTTACAAACACTTTCAAAGAACAAGAGTCATGAGACCTGAAGGAATGGATATTCGACAGAGATCATAACCCCTGATCGGTACACTTCAATATATATATTATATATATATTTTGGCATCAGTAAGTTGGTGGTCGTCCAATACCAAGAAACTGACTGATTGCATGTACAATGCGACCACGTGACACTTATTTTCCACTTGATTAGAGTTGTAACGTACATATAGCTCTAACTTCGACCATGCGAAACATAATAGTTCCTTATACACATGAAAAGAAGTGATCATAACATACCTGGATATTCAATCGTCTTTGTGATATATTTGAAAAAACTGCATCGACCACATGTCGACGAGACCTTATAATTGGCTCCATTTTAAAGACACATGTTCATATTTACACACACACGACACACCACCACTGCTGCCATTTTAATTGTACATGTGGCAAGTACAAATTAACACAAAGATGAGGTGGTACCATTTCTACCAATTTAATCAAACATGCACGATACGCAAATTTAAACATACAAAATGAAACAGTATCCTATTTACTGATTTAATCAAACATGCACCATGTACAGGTTAACACAAAGATAATACGGTTTCACTGGTATCTTTTCAATGATACACGAACTATGTATAGATTAACAAACATATCCGATAGTAGTAATAAAGTGCTAATCATGCACTAACATTCATGCGATAAGATAAATTAGTATCAGAAGTAACAAACTTTTTATGGGGCATGTAGACCAAACACAGAACTATTTCTGGATTAAAAACATCAAAATCTGGCATCTTACACCAAATACCACGAACGTAATATACCATCAATGGGATACGTAGTGGAATTTAAGTTAAATTATTTCAAGTTTGCCATGTGTAAAAAAAAAAAAAACAACAAGCGGACAAAACCAAATCGTTGGCGTTTCCTCGAAACAATTTCTCCTAGAATATTGGTTATGGTAATCAAGTTTATTCTCCAGAGATGTGGCACTTTCATTAATTAGCTTCTTTATTCTTCCAATGTAGTGTAATTTGAGGATTTTAATGTTGTTTACCAAATTCATGATGTGTATTCTTGAATTGTATACTATTTATTATTATCGCTCATTATCTAGTGAAAAAACTAATGCGGAAATATTCAACCAAAGTGTATTCCATGATAATAACATGGAATGCATACATCTAACCTAAATACTTGAAACGTCTTTGTTTAAAAAAGGGTTCTGGTCAATGTTTCGTGGTAGATTACACGTAAGTTACATGCTAAACAACAATAAGATTACATGTTAACTGCATCATCAATACCTCAATAAAATATTCTGTAACCAAACACAAATACCATAATTATACTATGAATATACAATACAGAGAAAATGTACAGGTGCGATTTACATACTATTAAACCATGCATGAAAAAAAAATCACGTAACTTATTTGACTTTATTAAAGTAAAGTTTAGATTCTAATTTATTTTCTTTTCAAACAATCATTATTATGAATATGATTAAATATATACAAATAGCATGTGCCATGTAGGTTTTTATTTGAAATGTAACATACACATATAAGACTTTTCACTTCATAAAATGGTAAGATTAGACACTGACAGTGACACCGTCCAATCATCCTTCTCGAAATTACAGTTAAAATATAAAACATTCCTGCATTTATGTACTGATGGTTTAAAAGATAAGGAAAATGTTGCCGCGGCCATGGTTTCACCAGATGAAGTGTATGGATGCCGGCTACCGAACAACAGCTCAATATTCTCGGCGGAAGCGCGAGCTATCTTCCTCGTCCTTGAATATATTAAAAAAAATAAATTAATGAAAGCTGTAATTTGTTCAGACTGTTCAGACTGTCTTTCTATACTACAATATATATTTCTATAGCAATAGAAATATCTAAAAGATTTTCATTCATAATACATTAATACTATATCATGAACTTGCCTTTACTTTCGTATTTCTTTTTGCTGAGTTCCTGAGCACATTAGAATACCAGGCAATGATAAAGCAGATCATGCCGCAAAGTAAGCTTCATCACTACCACCTGTTGTGTTTAAACTTCATTTTACCGATTTTTAACCATTTATCAAAAACAGTTTAACATGTCAGTGGCTGAAGGAATTGATTCAATATACCAATAATAAATTGCACTCCGTAAGACCTATCATCGGCGAATGGTAACCATGCTATAGAGACAACCATTGTGACGAAGTTTTCCTTTCCCGTCTTCGGATGGGCCATGCATACCTTACGCATTCAAATATGTTTAAAGACGGAGATAGTCCTCGGTAAATAGAATGTGATGAACCATTCGCTGTTATTGGACTGCATTGACCTTCTGTCTAGTCGAGACGTTACAAGTCTAAAGACCCGTTTTAAAACTGTTGAGATTAATAAAAGTCTAGGTTATCTGAAAGATGTTGGCCTGTATTATTGACACATACTTACCATTTGTTTGATGTTATTTCCTTTTTGGATCGCTGTGTGTCACCAGTTAATGGCCCTAATGACCTTAAATGTGTTGACGGGCTGTTAAGATTGTAAAACTAACATCCTAATATTGTCATATCTTCACGTACGTTGACGTATCATGAGACTGACGAGAGGAGTGACGCCTTGTCAACATAGCATAGGTAACTCAACACAGCTTGCAATCGTATATACAAAAACATAATTTTTAAAAAGTGAAATGTTAGAAGTTCAATGCAGTAGTCATAAATATATTGATCTGAGTGTCGCTTAACCTACAATATAGTCTTCTTCGTCATCGATGATGGTCAGCTAGTAATGTTCATAGTCTTTCCTTCCCGAATTCTAAAAGGAATTCTAGAAAAGAATTCATTTCTTTACTATTTAATAGACATGTCGCTATGCTTTCTGAAGTTTCGCTATCCATTTGTTTCAGAGTCTCTTTTATAGGGTCTTTTGAGTATTTTCCTTCATCGGTATATTTTCCTCCTAAAAAGATACTTCTAAGGAGATTTTCTTTTTTCTCTTCATTTTCTTTGCTTTTCAAGATGCTTGTACAAATTACATCCTCGATATTTCCAGAATCCCACAGATAAATCTGTTTGTTTATTTTTAGCCAGTCTAGGATGTCTTTGGTGGTACAACTATATTTGCTTACTGGCAAATCAAAAGCTTTTGCCTTTTGTTTATTTAACTCATGATGAGTGTCTATTAATTCTGAAGGCAGCACTACATCTTGAATGAATGAAGCTATCGTGGTAAATGACGGCTGTTCAAGGTCTGTATCTTTAAACTTCAGTGCTTTTCTTACACTTTTTGTATTGATGGTAAGAGTGTCCAAAACCGTTTGAATCCGTTTTCTCATTTCTTCGTTTTCATCTTCGCCCCTTTCCCCTTTATGTTTGTATTTTTTTCTTCTTTGAAGAAGAGTTTTGACAAAGAACAGTGTTAATTTTCGCCAGTCCTTGTTGTGCTGTGGTCTAACGTTTGCCATGCACTTAAACATGGCGTCCTTGTCAAACAGAAACACAAACGGTATTCCGAGGTTTTCTGCCAAGTGTTTCAAAGTATTGTACGTTGTGGTACCGTCGGTAGAGATTACTTGAATTCTAGCTATCAGTTTCTGCAAGCCATTTAGATCGTTTACTCCCCCAGGATGCTCTGCCTCCAAGATGTGATCAAATACCGACCCAATCACGGATTTGTCTGTGTTGCCTTCGACAAACAATACACCTGTAGCGTACAACATTTCTTTCAATTTGTCCTCGAATTGATGAATGTTTTCGACTTTTTCACTCAGTTTAAAAACAGAATGTTTCCAGTTGCGTTTTGCGTCTTGCTTCCTCCTGCATATGTACATTCGAGACATTCCCCATCGGTTTATCATTGCTGGCTGATGAGAAACGAACACCAGCACCTTTTTCTGACTGCCACTCTTTCGGATCACCAGGTCACGTAACTTTTGAATCATTGACGGATGCATGCCTCGATCTGGTTCCTCAAACATAATTGTTTGAAATTTTTTGTGAGCAAACATCAACGAAAATTGTCTTGCTTCTATTACTCCCTCTGGTATTTTGAGAAATTGTATATCTCTTGAGCCGTCATTAACTGTGATGGTAGAATCTGGATTCATTTTGAAGGTGTATTCCAACGGTTGAACGATTGTATCGAATACTTTTTTTGAAAAATCCTGGTCGACGTCATCAGATTCCAACAGCTTTTGAAGTATCTCCGCCTTCTTTGATGCTGTTTCGTAATGCTCATTTCCTATGCCAATATTTTGAGTATGACTCCATTGTATCGGTCCAGGAGAACGTATCGAAAACGTAAGGACAACAACATCATGTATCTTCTGTAGTATATCTTCACAATTCAATTTTAATTTGTCACTTGTCAACGAATGATAACTATCAGTCTGTTTCAGTTCTTGGATCATTTCATGAAAACTGTCGAACGATGAGTGGTTCTTTTCCAACTCTTCCAATTTGGTTGATATTTCGACTGTTTTACGACAAAAATCAAAGTATTCGACATTTCTTGTATCAAGGAAATGATCTTTAGGGACTGTATAGCAATCTAGATAACATGTTTCTGTGTTCGGAATGCACACTAGTTTGTCCATCTGTGTTTCGTCCTCTGGCAAATGTTTTACGCAGAGATAAGAATAAAGCCAACTTCCTTCGGGGAGTTCATCTGATAGTCTTTCTCTTATGTAATATTTACAAAGAGCAAACGCAGGGAACTTTTCGTCTGTTACTCTCGATGTTGAAGTGTTGGCTTTGTTCGATAAACATCGTCTGACAAGATCAAAAATGGAGCTTTTCCCTGTTGCATTCGCCCCAACAAGGAAGTTAGGTCCATCCTGAAATTGTATTATCTGTCGATCTCGAAAGCAAACGAAGTTCTCGAACACTACCGCTCGAAGCATTTGTTTCTGTAAAGTAAAAGTAATATTTTTATTATTTCAATGATATACTGTTTCCAAATCAGTATGCATTTATATAAATGGATGTACTATAATAGCCGTTAAGACTGTAATGATAATAACTGTAGTAGCGCTATGTGTTCTTAAATCATGTTAAAAAGATATAAGATTTCTAATATAGAAGAAAGCATGAAATACGTTACCCGGGCATATCATACCATTTCATAACTACATATAGTTATGCCCGTTTGTGTGTGCACACACATTCATTGACCGTGTGTTTCTTGTTGACGTGAATATTTGTCCATCTAAGAGGTACACTGCATTATGTCACTGTAACGTAGGACAAGCGATCGAGTAGGGTGTTTTTGAAATGAAGACAACAAACGGTTTTACATGAAACTATTTACTACATATATTATATACAGATACATATAAATTTCACACTAAGACACATTCACACTCACTCCAACACGAAAGTTCAAAGTTCATAGTTCGTTATCCACGACAGTCACAAGTTTCCCTCACGACAAACATCACTAAGGTCATAATCTGAACCGCAATCCAGGCACACGGACAAGCGCTCCGCAAGAATGTCCGGCACAGCAATATCAACACAAAATACTTTCCCGGAGGTACAGTATAGAAAAATAGATGCTAGCACAAATAATCTGGCGCAGCTCCGCAGTGGCTGGCTATCTCACCAGTACGTCCATAACACCAGACGTCGACCACATGTAGGCGTAGTGATACCGCCCGCTCTTTCCCTTAGCACGCTGACTCGCCTGGCACACCAACGGAACTTCCTGAGGCTGACTCTATCTTGGACGAGTCCTGACGCCGAAGCCGTCGTGTAGCAGAGTCCTATTGGCTCAGGGACTAAATCCCGTCATGGAGAGCTTAAACAAACACACACAACAAACATGATAAGTTCTCACCTTACAACAATGGCAAACAACAATTAATATACATTAATATCCTAACTCTGATAGTTATAGAATAAATACCCAAATTAACTACTAATATATGCCCAAATATTAATAATTAGATGTACAAAATACTAACATAAACCCGTGTCGTTCCATTCCTAACACTAACATCCATGTACACAATAGCTAAGCTATGTCCCGTAAGGGCTTCCGTACATTTTTAAACAGGTGAAATTCACCAAACTAATTTACCTGTACTTTATCGCAACTTCAAATGATAATTTATATTTCAACATAGGAACTCTATACACACTATAACTAACACCATAACATAGCAATAACCACATAATCATTTATAACCTACATTTAAACAACACAAATATCGATGTAAACAATGGTTACGCCTGATTGGACCGCACGTTAAAACAAATGCTAAAAGACATTTACCCGGAAAAAGACATCCAAAGTAAGAAATTATAGAAGCAACCAGAAGACTAAAACATTAATAACTTACCCCGGTCTGATTTCCGAGCCTGTTTCCATTTTAATAACCGACAATCGACCACAGGCGTTCACAAAACAGCCATTACTCTAGGCATACCCTACCTGTAGTCACGTAGATGAAAACAACATTCCGCAACATTGAAAAATGTCATTTCCGGTGTTGAAATGTAAACACGTACCTCACTGACCAGTGGTCATTTTTTCATCGATATCATGGTTTTTTCGCCGATTATGATGTAAACAGAAACACCAGATGAAGATAAGTAACTGTGTAACATTTTAGTATGAATATGACATTCTGTTTTCCTCATAATATGAATTAATTCACTCTATCTGACCAGTGTGTATCGCCCGACTGACCACTCCACTCCCGCCATTTTCCTTTGTTGTCAGCTTTCGCTTGCTCTAGATCTGCTGTTGCTACTCATCATGGCTGTTGAACTGTCTAATAAAGTCAAGAAGAGTGTCCAAGCCATTAGTGATCTCAGGGACCCTGGTGTGGTCCGAGAAGTTGTTTCTCAACTCATGTCTAACTCCTTATTCAAGGACACGCTCCTGTCCAGCTTAGGTATTACTGCCCTCAATGATCAGATTAAGTCTTTGGAGCATGGTATTGACGACATGGAACAATATTCCCGTCGTAATTGCTTGAAGTTCATGGGTATTCCGGAGTCAGAACATGAGAACACGGACAAGCTTATTCTTGATGCATGTAATGATACACTAGGTGTCATGGTTACCGAGTCCGACATTAGCAGGACCCATCGTGTCGGCCCCATCAATAAGTCCTATCCCAGAGACATCATAGTTCGCTTTATTTCTTATATAACCAGAGCCAGTGTGTACGATGCAAGATTCTCTTTTTTCTCTAAGAAAAGTGACCACTCAGCATCCCCTACTTCATCCCAGCATCCGTCTAATAAACTCTTCGTCAACGAAGCGCTTACTAAGTTCAGGTCCACACTATTCTCCAAAGCCCGCTTCCTCAAGAAGGAGGGCCACATTTCATGGACTCAGGATGGCAGGATAGTGATACGGAACCTCACCGGTGACAAGCATCAAGTTACCAGACTAAATGAGTTATCTTCCTACCCTGACCCTCCTCCCAAGGGACAAGGACCTAGAACGCTAGCTCAGGGCCGTGGATCCAGTGCCAGTATACATTAGCTACATGTACATGTAGGCCCGTGTGTCAGTCTGTAATATAAATACATTGTATATATAATTATATGCAAGTGTTTATGTAAATACCATAATTTAGTTAATAAATATAGTTAATTGTTTGACTCTTTTTTGCTCTATATAGTTTACTTTATTTTTATTAGAGTATTGTAGTATATCAATTTTATGAATGAACTATAACTACAGTGTACTGTAATCACTAACAGATATACAAAGGTACATGTACCTAGCATTTAGCTTATTTATGTGTCATTACATTGACTGGAATCTGTAAATTAATTAATTAATCAACCTTTATTTCTGATATAAAAGAAATGTTTATAATATATAAGCGTGTACATGTACTTGCAAAGTATGTTTTTCTTTAAAGGACCATATGCAGTGTCATTTGATGATTTAGTGGCAAGCATTACGTACATGTGTGTCAATTATTTATGATTATACTTTAAACTAATATACATTCTAGCATTTATATATATATGCATAAATCAAATCATGTTTGGAAATACAATTTATATATATGTATATGTATATATACACTGTAGTATTTATATGTGTGTGTACATATGTATATGTTGCATGAGCTATTGCTTCAATTAGAAAACCACCAACAAATATATACATAACTATCCTATTGACGGTATAGCTATTGAACTGACTGAAACTTATAACTTATGCAATTCTATTTAAGTTACAATTGTTTATATATGATTAACCACGCATGTTTATTTGCGAGCTGAATTAATTTTACAGCTGCCATGAATATATCTATCATGTAATGATGTAATAAATTTTGACAAACTTTGTTTATGTGCCAGCTGAAATAAATGCTTAATCATGAAATATATCTTATTCTTAGCTAGCCAATATCTACAAATGGACCATACTATTACATTGTATCCTTAGATGCATATTTATTTGTACCTTGAACACTCATGTGTTTGATGTCACTCTACAAATATATATTGTATACATGTACATAGTATACATGTAAAAATCTACTGTTGTATGTGTATTAATTAATCATATATTGTTTCACTCTACTCTGATACACATGTACATGTACATATGTATAGTGTCATGCAATATTGCAGCATAATGTAAACAAAACTGTACATGTTGTATTGTATGCAGGCTTATAGCTGCTGCTTGCTATTTTTAAGTTTTAATTTTATATTTAATATATTTTAATCTAGAATACTTGGCCATGAAATTATGATTTTCAAAATGTGGTAATAATGAATAAGTTATAATCACTTACCTACAGCTCCCTGACCATGTGTTGTTTAGTACAGTTTGACGTTGATATCTTCCTTCATTTATATGGTTGTGTCTATATGCCCACTGCTTTTGGTAAAGTTTGACTTATTCCACTTCTCCAATTCCATTTACTTCTTTCAATTCTAGTTCTTATTATTGCATAGAAATAATTCTAGCATAAAATCTAATGAATCCCTAATTCAAATCCAGTTTGGTACACTACTTACTGACTTATATACACTTGCACATATAATGTAGGCCTTAGTGCCACCTTGAACTAATATAACTAGCTATGTATGCTAAAAGAACGCAATCCAAGTTAAGGTCTTGAATACGCTTAATTCTATTAATAGATCATCGCCCATGTGAGAACCATGATATAGCTGTAAATTTGACCCCATGTGTTTACTCCGACTATGAGCCGGTTAATGTCTTACGGAATCTTATTTAAGCTATATTTATATATGCAACCTTATCCAATTTGTCTTCCTAATGTATGTATCCGAAAATGCTCATCCGGTGTCCAGTCGCCATTGCCATGTTATCGCTGTATACCCTGCTGCTGTGTTTACATTATCTGTCTGTTGATCCTGATGTGTCCCATAAATTGTCAATCCACCAGTATATTGGAGAATTTTATTGCATTGAATCTATAAACAACACTACATATCACTCTTATATTCATAAACTAGTACTGCTTCTTTGTAATGATATACAACTTAATCCAGGTCCTAATCTTGACATTGTAATATCTCACCTCAATGTCAGATCTCTTAGAAATAAACTTGATATTATTGAGGCTGAATTACATGATAGTGATATATTATGCCTAACAGAAACACATCTTACCCCTAATATTCTTGATTCAGAGATCACACTTAATTCATTCTCCCACGATATACATAGACTTGATAGAAGTACAGGACCAGGAGGAGGAGTCATTATTTACTGTAAAAATACTATACATAGTAAGAGAAGGTTAGATCTTGAAAGCAATGATGTAGAAATGATTTGGATTGAAATTTCTTCTAATAACAAAAGAGTATTGTAAGGTTGTATCTATAGGCCAGAATCTACTGTAGATTATTGGGATAAGTTAGACCACATTCTAAAATATACTTGTAATACAGGTCTTGATATTATAATTACAGGTGATATTAATGTAAATATGCTAAATATACCTGAGAATCACCACTTAAGTAGACTCTTAGTAAAGTATAATTTTGTAAGTTTAATTAATGAACCAACACGGATTACTGAGACAACTGCTACTGCTATTGATATATTGTTCACTAACAACATAAGTTTAATTAGAAATACTTCGGTGAATACTCCAATATGCAGTGACCATTGTATTGTTAACTTCTCTTGTTGAAATTCTGTATTCAAAAAGAAATCATATATGAAGAAAATACTAGTTTATGATAGAGCAGATTTGGTAAGATGAATAGAGCGATTGATAGTGTTGATTGGGAATAACTGATAGAAAATCATAATTGTGAGGAATTTAATAGTATTTTAACAGAAACCATTATCAAACAAACAAAATTATGTGTACCATGTAAACTTAGAACGGTCCGACCCAATGATAAACCCTGGATGAGAAATAATATCAAACTCAAAATTAGACAGAGAAATAGAATACATGCAAAAGCTAAATCTAGTAATTTTGCTACAGACTGGGATATTTATAGAAATGAGGTAGTGGATCTTGTTAGGGAAGCCAAAAAAAAAACATATTTTATCAAATAAGATGAATCTCTCCAAGACAATTCTATTTCTGCTAACAAGTGGTGGAAAATTGCTAAGTCAATAATGAACTCTAATAATGTTTCTACCTCTTTACCATCTCTATATGTAAATGATCAGTATGTCCATCATCCATTTGATAAGGCTGAGTGTCTAAATAATTATTTCATTTCGATTTCAACAATATCTGAAAATCTGGATCCTCTACCTCAACCTGATAGTAACTTCCCTTTTAAACTAGAAAATATTACCATTTCTGAGCAGGACATCAAAGATCAATTTCTCTTACTTAATGACAGAAAACCTCCTGGTCCTGACAATATGATACCTAAAATAATAAAAAGATTAACCCCCTCATAAGTACGCCCTCTTACTCTTCTATGTAATAAAACTTTTGAAACAAGTACTATACCAGCATCTTGGAAATCAGCTGATGTTAATGCTATTTATAAAGGGAAAGGCTCTGAAAATGATGTATCTAATTATAGGCCCATATCTATCACATCTTGTTTTTAGTAAAATTATTGAAAAAGTAGTTTTTAAATATATGTTTAATTACCTAAAAGATTGTGAAGTAATTACTAAGCATCAATCAGGCTTTTTACCAAAAGACTCTACTGTAAATCAATTATTGGAAATATATGAAACTATTATAAGTAATTTGGATAAGAATAATGAAATTAGATTTGTATTTTGTGATGTTAGCAAAGCGTTTGATAGAGTTTGGCATGAAGGCCTGATTTTTAATTTAGAATCATATGGTATAAGTGGTAATGTTTTGAATTGGTTTAAAAACTACGTATTTGTCTGATAGGAAGCAAAGGGTACTAACTGAGGGTTTTCATTCAACATTTAAACATGTTAAAGCTGGTGTCCCTCAAGGCTCAGTTCTCGGTCCATTCTTATTTTTGGTTTATATTAATGACATAACTGACTGCATCACAAGCAAGTTTAAGCTGTTTGCTGATGATACATCAATTTTTGAAGTGATTGAAAATAATTCTGGTGAATTGCACAGAAATTAACCTATGACTTAAGCAATCTAGATATATGGGCTAACAGATGGGATATCAAGTTTAATCCTCAGAAAACAGAATCTTCACTTTTCTCAAGAAAAAGGGAACAAATTAATCCTGATATACTGTTTGCAGGTGATTCAGTCAGCTCTGTCAAGATTCATAAAAATTCAGGTTTAACTTTTAGTAGTGATGGTAAATGGTCTCACCATATCACTAATATATACAATAAAGCCTACAAGAGAATAAATATTTTGAGAATGCTTAAACACAAAGTAGACAGGAAAAGCCTAACAACTATATACACTTCCTTTATTAGACCAATTTTAGAGTATGGGGATGTCATCTGGGATAATTGTACAAATCAGAAAAAAAACTTATCAGAATCAGTTCAGTTAGAAGCACTTAGGATAATAACTGGGTTAAGAAGGGAAACATCTCATTATAAACTCTTTGCAGAAACTGGAATTTAAACTCTTAGTAATAGGCGAAGCCAACATAAACTTCTTCTTATTTATAAAATTCTGGGAAATGAAATTCCAAGCTACTTACGTAACATTTTTGAACCTTTTGTTTATACTAATGAGAATGTAAGATATCCTCTAAGAAATACTTGTTTATTCAATCCTCCTGTTTGTAGAACAGAAAGTTACAGAAATAGTTATTTCCCATCAACTCTAAGTGATTTTAATATGCTCCAACCTGACTTAGTAAACATTAATTCAATACAGAAATTTAAGAAAGTTATAAAGCCCAATGTAAATAATCAAACAGGTGCCATCAAAACTTTTAAATACGCAGGACCTAGAAAATATAATATGTTATTATGCCAGCTTAGAAACAATGCTAGTAACTTAAACTCTGATTCATTGAATTACCATTTGCTTGACACTTCAACATGTATATGTAGCCATTAAACTGAAAATGCTCAGCACTACCTACTTGAATGCCCATTATACACTGACTTTAGAAACCGGTTAATTCAAAATATAGCTGAAATAGACATACACCTAGATCATGACCACTTAAACATTGAAACTCTTTTGAATGGTTGTAAGGTATGAAATGCTGACATCAATTTAGCCTTACTTCATATAGTATTTGAGTATTTCCATCTTACTAATATATTTAATGTATAATTTCTCCATTTAATCTTTATCTACTGATCACTGAAATAATACCTGATTATGTAAATCAGCAATATCAAGCGTTTTAATAGCATTTCTGACTGAAATTGATGAGCATTTTGAAAGTATTTTTTTTTAATGTATTCTTTAAATTGATGATTACTACTTATACTTATGTAGCAGAAACTAATTTGTTAACTTATTATATACTTAACTATGTTAAGAGGACCAACTCCAATATAGATGAAAAAAACTGAAATACTATTTTATAAACCTCTCAAACTTAACCATGATCTTACCTATCAACATAGTAAATGCAGAATTGTTGATAAGTTATTATGCATATCCTTGGGTGGATGGTCGAAGTGTTTATGCACATGGACTTTATGACCTGAATCCCTGGATTCTTGCATGGTAAATTATCAGTAAATCTGTATTATTTCAACTTATTTATAATCCTATGAGAAATAATCTGACATGATGAACTACTTCACGTGCCACAATAAATTGGAGTTACCTCCCTTTACCTGTTATATCCTAATTTAATATATACAATATTTTATTCACTGGATTTGCTTGCAGATAAATGTAATGTATTTATGTATTAATTCTGGAAAGGACTGATATAGGCTCAGCCTGTTGTCCAATCCGTTTAACATATGGAATGTTAATAAAATTTTGTTGAAATTAAAAACAACATTCCGCACGTGCACCCGTACTTCCGCTGACGCCGTACTTCCATACATACCATAAAATACTCGTACACGACAATAAACAACTAAACACTAAAAACAGCATATGAAAAACATATTGAGTACATGCGATAAGATAATGTCTGACGCCTACATGTAACTGATAACATTCTATCTGCTTGTCATCTTTATTGTATTCGTATCAACTGTTTACCCTCATCTGCCATAGCTCAATGCTTAAATGAGTCATGGCTACATTTATACAATGTCATTATGTAACGAAATCTCATTTGTTTAGGAGAAGAAATCCTACAAAATATAATATAAAAAGGTTTTTCAATCAATCTATCTATTACACCTTCCGACAAATGTCTTAGGGTACGAAAAATCAGGCAATAGTTGATTTTTGTCACTAAAACCATATGGTATTACATTATCTAAGAGGAATACAAAAAGAGCATTTTTTATTCATATTTCTAACATTCTACTTTAATTTATTCCACTCGCATTGTGTAAATATGGCGGGTGTTGGATAAATATAAGTGATATTCCACTAGTGGTATATGGCCTTCCGGATACATGATTGGTGAACTTTGACCCGAACTACTTTTTTCACTCCCGTGATTTATTCCACGTGCGATTTGTTTAATATCGTCTGCTGTCAACATGGCTGAACCGGATACGCTTGAGGTGAAAGTAGGTGATAAAATAAGGCTATCTGATGGGGAAAAGGGTGTAATCCGGACAATTTCAAAAACAGATAATAATGTTGGGTTTGATCGTTTCCCAATAGAGCTTAATTCGGGAAAGACTGTTAAAGAAGCCAGGTATCGTTTCGACGTGATACCGGCTTGTCAGTGGTAGCCTGTATGTTTACAAATGCTTATACTCCGCCCCTTTAACGTCAGCTTACGTCATTGATACATTGTAGTATAATACATTTGTAATGTTGCACTCGCTTACACCTAGGCCTAACATTGTAGCCTTTTCATAATTTTAGTCGATTGATGTCAAAATTCATTTTTGAGCATAATTCCAGCCCAAAGTAATAAGTTTCTTTAATTATCTCGGATGTCGGAATGGTACATATATTGGCCTTGATTAAATTGCTTGTTATTTATTCAGTTTATATTCAGAGTTTAGATTTATGCCTGTTTTTTTATATAACCGGGTCTGATGAACAAGTCTGGGAGTAACAATAATAACAAACCAAAGTGCCAGGAAGTAACTTGTACAAAAACTCAGTGACAAAGGATTACCCCCAAATCAGATTATGCAGGTCTCAACCTGATCATTAGGGCCTATAATCGTTACGAGTAAATGAACACTTACCTTGTTTAAAGAAATGAAATCCCAAACAGTTTAACACTAATATAAATTTATAAAACTCTCCGGCTTAGAGTAGACAATAACTAGATCTCTACTTCCTACTTGTCCTATAAAACATTGCCTAATGATGTAATTCTCTGCATCCTCCGAGTGATATCTCTACGCTACATTTGCATATGCCAGCAAATTGTTTACACACGTATACATGTGTTAGTCTTCGCCTAACGCCTGTGATCTCGAAATGAGAATGGTAGGAACATTTATCCCACACTTTTTAATTGAAGTTTTTTGAAAATGAAGCGGTATATTTCTGCTTCAAATATTGATATCCTTAGATTTTTTAGGCCAACTAGAGAGATGATGAAAACACTCTCCAATATATGATTATAAGTTCATCACTTATTGGAGTATAGGGGAGACTATCATTAGCAGGTTGAATGATTTTTTGGAGAGCACTTAATACCTACATGTTTGAAGGCAGTACTTTTTTATACACAGTCAATATAGTATTTAACATGCGTGCTAGATGTACTTCAAATTAGTATCATTTTGTTATAACGAAGACATTCCCAAAATGAACTACTAAAATAAATGACGATGTGTATCTAGATATGCCAAACTTCAAACCTGTTTGTCAAACATACATTCACTTGTAGATAAAATCATATCAATTAGAACTATTAGGCTAATGTCATTAGACGGAGGGATGATCATATATGTATCCCCTTGAGTTTTGATACTGATAACACTATTAATCGATTTGCACTAGACAACCATTTCCAGAAATTTGATAAAGACATTTAATTTTGACTCTTATTCGAAAACGGTATGTATGAGACTTTGGTATGACTATATACTTATCAACCCAAAAGATGATGCTAAAGAAATTCCCACAAGGGACTTATAAAATAAATGAGGATATGCATTCTTTCTGGCCAGTCTCTTCAATATTTTCTAGCTGTCACATAGACGGTATTGAGATATTTTAACCAATTGTACATGTATGTGATAAAATAATCAAAGACTTACCTAGAACGTACGTAACGTAACTATCAATGTTGTAATACTACATTTCACCATCTATTACTACTACAGCTACGTACCGCATAATGAAGGCAACTTCCTGGTTAAACATTAAAACGGAAATAGTGTTTTGTGTCAAGGCTAAATTGAGATGTGCTTGAGTAAATATGTACTTTCAGTTTTGGATTGAATGTTTTAGCCTTTTCCTCTTTCTTTATAAACACTGGCACAGAAAAAAAAACAGAAATAAGGAAGTGTGTCATGGAAAAGCAGCTATGCAGGGAAAAAAGATTTAAAAAACGTCAGTGCACCACGATCTTATATATTATTTAGTCACACATAATAAAAATCAATAATGAGTGAGATTTTGAAATAATGATAGATGGATCAGTCCACTAGCCTCATAATATAGTAAACTTCTGATTTTTTTTTTGTTTATGATAGTTTTAGAAGAACGTCAAGAACATGTGTATATTCTGAAGCGTGCCACTACTCGAATGAATTAAAATGTGGTATGTAGGCAAACCTTCGGAACTAACAAAGCCCCAGAAGTGTCTACTAGGTGGGATTCAATTTGCCTATCAAGCTTAAAATTCAATCCACGATTTTCAGTCTCATAAAATATTTCATATATACTCAAGTTGTCAATGCTTTTTACAAGACCACTTAAGCCTACTCACTGAGGTATTTTACATTTTTCTTATGGATTTCTAGCCCTTCCGTCATGCTATCAGTTTCCAAGAAATCGAGAAAGATTTTCGCTTTGAAAATACATGGCGTACATAAGTGCAATGCTATCACCTGTATATATCGGAGTACAACTAGGTACATTTCCTAATTCAGTCATAAATCTATAGGCTGAATACATGAAGATACAGTATAGCCTCGTTTCAAAGTGATTTATTTATAAAGAACCACACATGACCAGCCTAAGTGTACAGACGCCCATTATATACGTTTTTTTTTTTCCTTTTTGGATCGCGGTGTGTTTAACCGGTTGATGGCCCTAATGACCGTTTATGTGTTGATGAGCCGTTAAGACAGTAATAATGATAATAATAATAATAATAATGACGACAATAACGTATGTTGTTAAAACTGAAGAAGTGTTGCCGGGTGGTTGAGTCATGTATATGTTCAAATAAGTTGTCGATAGTTGTAAGAACGCTTGCCTGTAACCCTAAGGACACTAATGCCCTAGTGAACCGTGGTCAGTCAATCGCCGGTAGGAATGTCCGGCCTATGTTGTCTCTGGAGATAGATACTGATTTTTCAGAGGTGGAGTAGAGGTTCGAAAGTAAACAATAAGTTGACTTCTCACCGCTTTCCTTCAAGTGATTCAAATGATAATGCCGGCGTTTACAACAACGTAACGTGAGTCGGATTTTTAACCCTCGTTTTAATTTTGAGTAAAAAGGATGTTTTGTTTCATTCTGTTTCTTAAAGAAACAAGTGATTTGGATTCGATTTCTCGATCGGATGGGAAAAAGTACAGGTCTGCGATTACATTTAATGCTCAGCTTTCAACAGGGAATAAACACTATCTTTTCAGGACGCTACTACTTAATCATTACCTATTTGATGCCAAGGCCAAAATTCAGATATTATCAATTAGGTGCCTCTTACAATATGCAGTGCATATACATAAGGTAGTGTTCCTATTTTTAAAAAAAAAGCATATATCTGAAAGATAAACAGCTTTCTATTTTCCTGAAAATCACGTATGGATATATTCTGTACATACACACATTCGTTATGGAGTTAAACTGTTACATTTCTTAGTTTTGCGCCGATGTTTATACAGAAAGAGGAAACGGTTGTAAAAACATTAAATTCAAAACTGGGAGTACATATTTATTCAAGCACAACTGAACGCAGCCTTTACACAAAACAATATTTCCGTTTTAATGTGAAATAAGGAAGTTGTCATCAGCATGCATTAGATAGCTGAGGAAGTATTACGCAAGTGTAGTGTTATAATACCTGATTATGTAAATCAGCAATATCAAGCGTTTTAATAGCATTTCTGACTGAAATTGATGAGCATTTTGAAAGTATTTTTTGAATGTATTCTTTAAATTGATGATTACTATTTATACTTATGTAGCAGTAACTAATTTGTTAACTTATTATATACTTAACTATGTTAAGAGGACCAACTCCAATATAGATGAAAAAAACTGAAATACTATTTTATAAACCTCTCAAACTTAACCATGATCTTACCTATCAACATAGTAAATGCAGAATTGTTGATAAGTTATTATGCATATCCTTGGGTGGATGGTCGAAGTGTTTATGCACATGGACTTTATGACCTGAATCCCTGGATTCTTGCATGGTAAATTATCAGTAAATCTGTATTATTTCAACTTATTTATAATCCTATGAGAAATAATCTGACATGATGAACTACTTCACGTGCCACAATAAATTGGAGTTACCTCCCTTTACCTGTTATATCCTAATTTAATATATACAATATTTTATTCACTGGATTTGCTTGCAGATAAATGTAATGTATTTATGTATTAATTCTGGAAAGGACTGATATAGGCTCAGCCTGTTGTCCAATCCGTTTAACATATGGAATGTTAATAAAATTTTGTTGAAATTAAAAACAACATTCCGCACGTGCACCCGTACTTCCGCTGACGCCGTACTTCCATACATACCATAAAATACTCGTACACGACAATAAACAACTAAACACTAAAAACAGCATATGAAAAACATATTGAGTACATGCGATAAGATAATGTCTGACGCCTACATGTAACTGATAACATTCTATCTGCTTGTCATCTTTATTGTATTCGTATCAACTGTTTACCCTCATCTGCCATAGCTCAATGCTTAAATGAGTCATGGCTACATTTATACAATGTCATTATGTAACGAAATCTCATTTGTTTAGGAGAAGAAATCCTACAAAATATAATATAAAAAGGTTTTTCAATCAATCTATCTATTACACCTTCCGACAAATGTCTTAGGGTACGAAAAATCAGGCAGTAGTTGATTTTTGTCACTAAAACCATATGGTATTACATTATCTAAGAGGAATACTACTTTTTTCACTCCCGTGATTTATTCCACGTGCGATTTGTTTAATATCGTCTGCTGTCAACATGGCTGAACTGGATACGCTTGAGGTGAAAGTAGGTGATAAAATAAGGCTATCTGATGGGGAAAAGGGTGTAATCCGGACAATTTCAAAAACAGATAATAATGTTGGGTTTGATCGTTTCCCAATAGAGCTTAATTCGGGAAAGACTGTTAAAGAAGCCAGGTATCGTTTCGACGTGATACCGGCTTGTCAGTGGTAGCCTGTATGTTTACAAATGCTTATACTCCGCCCCTTTAACGTCAGCTTACGTCATTGATACATTGTAGTATAATACATTTGTAATGTTGCACTCGCTTACACCTAGGCCTAACATTGTAGCCTTTTCATAATTTTAGTCGATTGATGTCAAAATTCATTTTTGAGCATAATTCCAGCCCAAAGTAATAAGTTTCTTTAATTATCTCGGATGTCGGAATGGTACATATATTGGCCTTGATTAAATTGCTTGTTATTTATTCAGTTTATATTCAGAGTTTAGATTTATGCCTGTTTTTTTTTTTTATATAACCGGGTCTGATGAACAAGTCTGGGAGTAACAATAATAACAAACCATAGTGCCAGGAAGTAACTTGTACAAAAACTCAGTGATAAAGGATTACCCCCAAATCAGATTATGCAGGTCTCAACCTGATCATTAGGGCCTATAATCGTTACGAGTAAATGAACACTTACCTTGTTTAAAGAAATGAAATCCCAAACAGTTTAACACTAATATAAATTTATAAAACTCTCCGGCTTAGAGTAGACAATAACTAGATCTCTACTTCCTACTTGTCCTATAAAACATTGCCTAATGATGTAATTCTCTGCATCCTCCGAGTGATATCTCTACGCTACATTTGCATATGCCAGCAAATTGTTTACACACGTATACATGTGTTAGTCTTCGCCTAACGCCTGTGATCTCGAAATGAGAATGGTAGGAACATTTATCCCACACTTTTTAATTGAAGTTTTTTGAAAATGAAGCGGTATATTTCTGCTTCAAATATTGATATCCTTAGATTTTTTAGGCCAACTAGAAAGATGATGAAAACACTCTCCAATATATGATTATAAGTTCATCACTTATTGGAGTATAGGGGAGACTATCATTAGCAGGTTGAATGATTTTTTGGAGAGCACTTAATACCTACATGTTTGAAGGCAGTACTTTTTTATACACAGTCAATATAGTATTTAACATGCGTGCTAGATGTACTTCAAATTAGTATCATTTTGTTATAACGAAGACATTCCCAAAATGAACTACTAAAATAAATGACGATGTGTATCTAGATATGCCCAACTTCAAACCTGTTTGTCAAACATACATACACTTGTAGATAAAATCATATCAATTAGAACTATTAGGCTAATGTCATTAGACGGAGGGATGATCATATATGTATCCTCTTGAGTTTTGATACTGATAACACTATTAATCGATTTGCACTAGACAACCATTTCCAGAAATTTGATAAAGACATTTAATTTTGACTCTTATTCGAAAACGGTATGTATGAGACTTTGGTATGACTATATACTTATCAACCCAAAAGATGATGCTAAAGAAATTCCCACAAGGGACTTATAAAATAAATGAGAATATGCATTCTTTCTGGCCAGTCTCTTCAATATTTTCTAGCTGTCACATAGACGGTATTGAGATATTTTAACCAATTGTGCATGTATGTGATAAAATAATCAAAGACTTACCTAGAACGTACGTAACGTAACTATCAATGTTGTAATACTACATTTCACCATCTATTACTACTACAGCTACGTACCGCATAATGAAGGCAACTTCCTGGTTAAACATTAAAACGGAAATAGTGTTTTGTGTCAAGGCTAAATTGAGATGTGCTTGAGTAAATATGTACTTTCAGTTTTGGATTGAATGTTTTAGCCTTTTCCTCTTTCTTTATAAACAATGGCACAGAAACAAAAACAGAAATAAGGAAGTGTGTCATGGAAAAGCAGCTATGCAGGGAAAAAAGATTTAGAAAACGTCAGTGCACCACGATCTTATATATTATTTAGTCACACATAATAAAAATCAATAATGAGTGAGATTTTGAAATAATGATAGATGGATCAGTCCACTAGCCTCATAATATAGTAAACTTCTGATTTTTTTTTGTTTATGATAGTTTTAGAAGAACGTCAAGAACATGTGTATATTCTGAAGCGTGCCACTACTCGAATGAATTAAAATGTGGTATGTAGGCAAACCTTCGGAACTAACAAAGCCCCAGAAGTGTCTACTAGGTGGGATTCAATTTGCCTATCAAGCTTACAATTCAATCCACGATTTTCAGTCTCATAAAATATTTCATATATACTCAAGTTGTCAATGCTTTTTACAAGACCACTTAAGCCTACTCACTGAGGTATTTTACATTTTTCTTATGGATTTCTAGCCCTTCCGTCATGCTATCAGTTTCCGAGAAATCGAGAAAGATTTTCGCTTTGAAAATACATGGCGTACATAAGTGCAATGCTATCACCTGTATATATCGGAGTACAACTAGGTATATTTCCTAATTCAGTAATAAATCTATAGGCTGAATACATGAAGATACAGTATAGCCTCGTTTCAAAGTGATTTATTTATAAAGAACCACACATGACCAGCCTAAGTGTACAGACGCCCATTATATATGTTTTTTTTCCTTTTTGGATCGCGGTGTGTTTAACCGGTTGATGGCCCTAATGACCGTTTATGTGTTGATGAGCCGTTAAGACAGTAATAATAATAATAATAATAATAATAATGACGACAATAACGTATGTTGTTAAAACTGAAGAAGTGTTGCCGGATGGTTGAGTCATGTATATGTTCAAATAAGTTGTCGATAGTTGTAAGAACGCTTGCCTGTAACCCTAAGGACACTAATGCCCTAGTGAACCGTGGTCAGTCAATCGCCGGTGGGAATGTCCGGCCTATGTTGTCTCTGGAGATAGATACTGATTTTTCAGAGGTGGAGTAGAGGTTCGAAAGTAAACAATGAGTTGACTTCTCACCGCTTTCCTTCAAGTGATTCAAATGATAATGCCGGCGTTTACAACAACGTAACGTGAGTCGGATTTTTAACCCTCGTTTTAATTTTGAGTAAAAAGGATGTTTTCTTTCATTCTGTTTCTTATAGAAACAAGTGATTTGGATTCGATTTCTCGATCGGATGGGAAAAAGTACAGGTTCCATCCGGTCACCTTGTGTTAGCCATTTGCTGCGATTACATTTAATGCTCAGCTTTCAACAGGGAATAAACACTATCTTTTCAGGACGCTACTACTTAATCATTACCTATTTGATGCCAAGGCCAAAATTCAGATATTATCAATTAGGTGCCTCTTACAATATGCAGTGCATATACATAAGGTAGTGTTCCTATTTTAAAAAAGCATATATCTGAAAGATAAACAGCTTTCTATTTTCCTGAAAATCACGTATGGATATATTCTGTACATACACACATTCGTTATGGAGTTAAACTGTTACATTTCTTAGTTTTGCGCCGATGTTTATACAGAAAGAGGAAACGGTTGTAAAAACATTAAATTCAAAACTGGGAGTACATATTTATTCAAGCACAACTGAACGCAGCCTTTACACAAAACAATATTTCCGTTTTAATGTGAAATAAGGAAGTTGTCATCAGCATGCATTAGATAGCTGAGGAAGTATTACGCAAGTGTACAATCTAGGTCAGTCTTATTTTCTCGCATACTCATATATTTCGTCAGACAAATCATGTCCACTTTGATTTTTGTGGGTTATTTATGTTAAACTTCTGCCTGATTGTCATCTAACCGTCTGCGTGACAATTGTAAACTGTGAAGGAAGCTGGCCAGAAAGAACACATATCCACATTTACCTTAATAGTTTGATATGGGAAACTCTTTGTAATACCAAATGAATGTCAGCGTGAAGTTCATGGATCCTCCTATGGTCTGACAGTCACTGTTTAATAATAGTATCTGTAGGCATTGCCATTGCACTATCATCGCAGGGATAGACATGCTTAAAAATATACAAGATATATATATATATATATGATCATTGTTTTTTTGCAGCTTGGTACCGATCTGCTTCCCTTTTGCCACCTTTCTTCCTTACCATACAGTCCTCCTCACAGCAATTCAGAAAAAATGCGAATCATCGCAATGATCGGCGAACTTCGAGATTCACGATGAAAGCCGATGAATCGTTATGATTAAATCACGAAAGTTTGCTGTGACTTCTTGAACGATGATAGACCTCAGCGATTGGGGCACGAAGGATCTCGAGGCGTCAGCAAGACTCACCAGGCTCACTCAAGTGCCATGGAAGATTTCCCATATTAAACTGTAAGATATTATCGAGAAGAGCGAAACGAAGGGATGTAACTCTGACAGACCAGAGTGTCTGAAGAAAGGCATGACAAGGAGTCATTTTCATTCTTAGTTTACGATGTTATAGCGATGTATGTCGATAGATTACATGAAAAATTGTTGTTCTCTGCTTTTTTAAAACCTTATATGTAAGTTAGAATGAAGATCAAATGATGTTGTTTGCACACTCGGTATAATGTGGTTGTGCTATTCAAGAAACGTGCAATTCCTGAAATATGCTGTCTTCAACAGTAAAAGAAATAAACACGAAAAGAAGGGAAACACGCAGAACACGCTACTAACTTGCTTATTGTGAAGTATATAGTTGCATCTTACAGAGCATCAATTAAAATGAAGAAATGTTGTTTACAGAACACAAAAAAAAGAGATGAAAATAGAATCAAAACGTTTCACATTTAGCGAATACGATGTGTTTCTGATGAGTATGCAATGCACTACGTTTCACTCTTTCATTAAATGAAATGACGAGCACTGCTTCATCAGAGACGTATGTTCTGGCTTCAGTGACATGGGATAGAATTACAAACATACCTTATTTTATAAATTAGATGAAATTATTACAAATATGATGCATACATATAGATATGTGTGTGTGTCATTTGCAGAGACATGTATCTAATTTGCGTATCTCCTTGGTCAATTAAAAGACCGTCACTTAGGTACATGTACATTGTTACTTAAATATTTCATTAATTCGTCACGGATTCAGGAAGACATTTCAAAATATGTACATCCAAATAACTACTCATTAAACCATATGACCACGTAACGTAGGAAAATTTTACTTTCCATCAGCACGTATCAGGTATGTGTTATGGTATAAAATTGTGTGATACGTCCAATGAAATTTGGAGCATAACTAGATACTCCGAGAAAAGTGTGTTCATAACCATTTTCATATTTCACATATTGTGTTGCATCCGTTAAAATTAGTCTTATGCTGTGTTTCGCTACTTAGCATATTTATATTTAATTGGTTATGATTTTTGGACATTGTATACATAGATTGAAACTGTTTGTATAACAATATTTCATGACTTGTGATACTGCATGACCGTTACACAACAAATACGAGTCCTCTGTCCAAGCCTATATAGCAATCAGGTAGTAGTCCGCCTGTTTCACACGTGTTACATATACATCATGACTAATAATGTTATCTATAACCTTGAACATGTTACACATGTCATTTTTCTGAGTATGCAAATAAAAATCCTGTAAAAATCGTGATCCTACGCTTTGAACGAAGATTGTCGTTCAAGTGTTGATTTAATGTTTTATCAGTCTTCCTATTGTAACACAGCATGACGACATCAATTGATGGAGTTGCGTTGTTTCAGCAACAACGAAATACTTTTGTAATCGGTCAGAATTTCTAGACTCGGTATACCGTGACGACAGGTCTAATTCACAATACCTCGGCTTTTGTACATGCACACAAACTCTCTCTCTCTCTTGTTTATTTATAGATTCAGACTATAGGAACCCTTGTTTCAATAGTGTAAAATAGTATATATAAATTATCACCGGAAATAATTCTTGTTACATAGAAAACACCATATAAAAATTTAAATTCCTTAGTTACGTCCCGTTAATGGGCAGCAGCCATTGTTATCGACTCCTACCGAAAATGCATATTATGGGCATTTAAAGGACAACCTGAACTCGGAGGGTACACAGACAATGTGGGGTAATGTCTTAAATGTCTACATACATACATATTTGATAGATATGTGACTTTTTTACATCAATATTCACCCATACATGTACATGGGATCTGCTCAGAGTGCTCTCGACCCCTGAGTGTAGCTAGTGCAACACCAAAAGTCATGTGTGTTACATATACAACTTGTTCTTCTCATTTGCATTTTCTCTTGGATTAATATTTACCGTTGTCAACTCGAAATTCTGCTTGAGACATTCTGTTTTGTTTGACATTTGTTATGTCGTACTCCTCAGTCCTACAGAGAGACAAACGTCACCGTGATCACTCATCCTCCACTGACTCGTCCATTCTTCGTGACAGTAAAAAATATAAGCCAAGGTCAATCTCATCTACATCTTCTTTTGAAGATTCCTTCTCTGGTGTGTCATCTTCTACTCCAACTGCTATGGCAAACCAGAACATCCCTCAGTACGGATCGTCCCAAATCCACCCTCCCAGCTACATAAACCCCCCGCCATCAGGGCATATATATCCTTCTGGTCAACACGTCACCATAAGTGGTCCTAGGATCCCGGAAGAGGACATCGATCGCATTGTACGTGCTCTCAAAGTTTCTCTTCGGGAGGAAATACATGAACTAGTTGCGACTGAGGTTAGCAAGCAAGTTACTCCCTTACTTGAACGAGTTCAGTCTTTGAAGTCCGAGAATCGAGATCTACGTATGCAGATCGACGACATTGAACAGTTCAGCAGGCGGTCGCTGGTTAGGTTCTCCGGTATTCCTGAGGAAAACGAAGAAGATACTACCGCGAAAGTGATGGAGGCTGTGTCTGCAGCGGGTGTGGACTTCAGCCCCTCCGATGTAGAAAGATCTCATCGTGTGGGCAAACCGCGCCAGCAGACCAATGGTTCCTCGGCTCGTCCGAGGGCTATAATCATGAGACTCACGACTGTCGATGCCAAGTTTCGTTTGTTGAAATCCAGCCAGGCTTTCCGTAACTCCACATTCTCCAACGTGTCAGTAAATGAAGACCTCACGCGACTTCGGAATGAGCTAGCCTTCCATGCCAGACAACTGGTTAAGTCCCATAAGATCTTACAGACTTGGACAACCAATGGCAAAATTATGATCACGTGTCACGTGTATAACAAATCCGCTCAGAGACTGACCTCATTCCACTTGGACACACTCTGTCAACATGAGTTACACACGTGCATTACACGTGGGATTACCTAGATTTGTAACATAGTACTTCTATTCATATACTTAACGTAACATACTGATTTATAACTTGAAAAGTTATGCATAATAATTAAGCTTTAGTCTTTATTACCTCATTCCATCGTGATGAAATCTTGTCTATTCCACATGTGCTCTCTTTTTGTTTACATCTAACTGTAGGTGTACACGAACCCGTCCGACGGGCCCATTACTTACAGGTAAATCAGCTTATTGCTCGAATTACTTAAGATGTTTATACTTTTCCCCCAAATATTACTTACTCAACTATCAGGTCATTTCAGTTGAATGATATTTATTTCTAAGAAGCAATCAGAAACAATAGTCATGCAGTAACATGTTACGCTATCGTACGTGTAGCTATGCGCATACACATCTTACCCTCGACTATGGAACAGTCGGTGACCTACCTTATTGCCTGTGAAATTACGTCAAGTTGTATCAAGACGTCCCAAGTTCATGTGGAGATTGAAAACGTTAAACCAAATTGGCTCCAATCTGCATGCACCAAATGAACTTTTGTTTTGTTCTCTATTTCACAGTTAGGAGATTGTAAATGTTTCGGTGCCGGTGCAAACTTTCGGTTTTTGTACCATCACCATTTATATCCTTACCATTGATTTTATTTTATCTACACTTGTGACTCTTTGGACCCTACATTTATCATATAAATACTATGATATCTGACAAATATGCCATTGATTTTTTTTTTGCCAGGCTATACGTGTGCGTTATGATATACAGGTAATTGCGTCTGTATGTATATCGACGTATTTAGTTATATGGTGTATATATGTAATTGTATGATGTCATAGTTATAATATCCTCTGGTACCTTCCGAGTTATTAATTCAATCTAAATGTACCTATTGTGTTCCTGTACTACCTTTTTCTGTTCCGCCTTCTTTCTATCTCTTTTCCTCCCTTATTTTCATTAACACTGACACTTGGTACCCGTATTGTGAAGAGATCTTACGACATACAATATACTTTGTTGACTTTTTTATCCAAGCACGCGTTTATTTTCTTTGCATATCTACTGGTATAACTTAATAAATGCCCTGTTGTACTGAATTTTACCGTGCTCGGATTGGCTACTTTTATTGTCGTAACTTGCCTAGTATAAATTGTTGTTATCATCTAAGTGATTCACTGCTCATTGACTATTATTTGGTATAATCGTGGTTACTTTAATTAACAGCTTTGCCCATACGTTTAGCCGTGCTAAAGAATTTAAGAGTCGTGTTCCCCTCGAATAACAGAGTATTTGCACATTCTCTCTGGATATGCTATTCATACTTGTGTTAGCTCATTTGTTCCTATTACTATCAGGTGATGTAGAAATCAATCCTGGTCCCTCACCGGACTCAGAATTGTCATCTGAATCTTCTTGCTCATCTAACTTAAGTGAATTAATTGATAATTCAAAGTATTCCTTTGTTCATATAAATGTACAGAGTCTTAAACATAAGGTGGATGACCTTTTTAGTGAACTGCATAAAGTTAGTATCCTTTCTTTTACAGAAACTTGGTTAAATGCTAACGAAAGTACAGACAATCTTCTTTTTCCTGGCCTCTCCGATCCGTTCTCTTACTTTAGACCCAATCGACTTGGTGGCGGAATATCAGTTTATATTAAAGATGATATATATGCTCAGCGTCGTCATGATTTAGAAGTACCGACTGTCGAATGTGTTTGGGTTCAGATAGTACTTAACAATCGCAACATACTATATGGAACCTTTTACAGACCCCCAAACTCACCTGTATTTACATGGGACCATATCGATCACTCCATTGACCTAGCTTTTAATACTGGTATCAGTGATATTATAATTACAGGTGATTTTAACGCTAATCTTCTAAGTAACAGTAACAATAGTACGCGGCTGCGTTCTACGATCAGTAATTACAGTTTGTCCCAGTTGGTTAACGAGCCAACTTATTTTACAGAATCAACTTCTTCTCTTCTCGACATTGTATGTACTAGTAATGATTCCATTGCTCAAAATTGTCATGTAGGTGAAAGTTTCTTAGATCAGCCATTAAGGTATCATTGTCCAGTTTATGGTATTCCTAATATTAGTAGAAATAATAACGTTTGTTCCAAACCAAGTATCTGGTTATTTGAGTATGGAGATTACAATCTTTACCGACAGAAACTGAGTGATATAAATTGGAATGAAGTATTAACCATGAACAACATTGATCAGTCTGTTGAAAATTTTAATAATATAGTCGTTGATATGGCTAAGCAATGTATTCCAAATAAAACCATTACTGTCAGAACACATGATCCCCCTTGGCTAAATAACGACGTTCGTAAATTATTAAGGAAAAGGAAAAAGTTGTACAAAATAGCAAAACAATCAGGTTCAATTACTACCTGGTCTAACTTCAGAAGAATTAGAAATAAGTGTGTGAATGCTGTCAGGCGCGCGAAATCTAGGTATTTCGACAAACTCTGTAAAAGTCTTTGTAACGGCAATTTACACCGTCCCAAACAGTGGTGGAAAATAGTTAACAGCTTTATGTCCAAATCGAACAAAAAGTCAGATATCCCCCCATTAGTTGTTAACGACATCATTATTTCTGATGATTATGGAAAGGCAAATGTATTTAATACATTCTTTAGTTCCCAGTCCAACATAGACGATTCCAACACAGACGTACCCCCTTCTAGTAAGAGACACAATTTTAGTTAATCCCATATAACAATATACCAGCAAGATGTTATTGATGCCATATCCACTCTTAATTGTTCCAAGGCCGTAGGTCCTGATCATATAAATCCACGTTTGCTAAAAGAGGCTTCCTACGTCCTTAGTGTCCCCCTTCAGAAATTATCTAATCAATCTTTATCCACTGGTATTTTTCCTCAGTCATGGAAATGTGCAAATGTCACGCCAGTTCATAAAAAAGAAGATCGCAAGGATCCTACTAACTATCGTCCTATTTCTCTGTTATCTATATATGGGAAAGTAATGGAAAGATGTGTTTTCAAGTATGTTTATAATTTTATTGTTGATCACTCACTGTTAACCCCATCTCAGTCTGGCTTTCGCTCTGGTGATTCCACTGTAAGTCAACTTCTTTCCATAACGAACGACATCTTTTCGGCACTAGACAAGGGAAAAGAAATTCGTATGGTCTTTTGCGACATCAGCAAGGCCTTCGATAGAGTTTGGCATCGAGGTTTGTTAAGTAAATTACATGACTTTGGAATTAGTGGTCAACTTTTAAAATGGTTTGGAAATTATCTACATAACAGGAAACAAAGAGTAGTCATTAACAGTAAATTTTCAGACTGGGTGGAGATTAAGGCAGGGGTGCCACAAGGTTCTATATTGGGCCCTCTTCTCTTTCTTATTTTTATAAATGATATTGTTGATAATGTAAATGCATCCATTAAATTAGTTGCCGATGATACGTCATTATACGTCATCGTTGATACTCCTGATGTCTGTGCTGATATTTTAAATATAAATCTTGAAGAAATTCACCGTTGGTTAAATCGTTGGCTTGTAAAATTTAATCCTACTAAAACTGTTACACTAACTGTGAGTAAAAAAAGAACTAAACCAAAACACCCTCCTTATGAATAACACTCCCTTGCTTCAAGTCACTTGTCACAAACATCTTGGGGTCTTTCTATCTGAAGACGGTGGCTGGGGTAAACATATAGAATCTATATTGAGTAAAGCTAATACTAAACTGCGAATGCTAAGATAATTAAAGTTTAAAATAGACAGAAAAACACTACAAACGTATTTTTCCTTCATTAGACCTGTTCTAGAATATGCTAACATAGTATGGGCTAACTTAATAAATAATCAGTCTCAAATGCTAGAAAATATTCAATTAGAAGCTGCTAGGATAGTTACTGGGGGAAATAAACTTACTAACATTGATAATTTATACAAAGAAACTGGTTGGGTAAGCCTTTCTTTTCGAAGGAAAAAATAACAAAATAATCCAGTTCCACAAAATAGTGCACGGTGCAGCCCCTTCCTGCTTAACCGATTTACTTCCTGTACGTTATTCTGACATACACCGCTACAATACTAGAGATGCAGATAACGTTTTACCGCCAAATTGTAGAACTAACCTTTATGTGAATTCTTTTCTTCCTTCTGCTGTTAACCTTTGGAATTCTCTCCCTTCCGATGTTAAAAACAATCCTTCTATTCGTAACCTCAAAAAACACCTAAACAGCAAAATTATTGATGTTCCCGAGTATTACAACTACGGTAGTAGATTAGGTCAAATTCATCATTCCCGATTAAGAATGCAGTGTACCTCTCTTAAGGCTCACTTACATAAAAGGAACTTAGTTAATAGTCCGGTATGCTATTGTAAAGAAGCAAACGAAACAACTGAACATTTTCTGTTATCATGTCCTAATTTTGTTAATCTACGTGTCCGTCATCTTGGAAATCCACCTGACATTGAACCACTACAGACTCTTCTCTTTGGTGACCCCTCACTACCTGTTGTTGAAAATAAAGCAATCTTTCAAAGGGTCCAGTCATTTATCCTTCAAACTAAGAGTTTTTAAAATCGTTAACAGAGAGTCTGTGCATATGCTTGTTTATATTCCATATGCTTTTGTAATTATTCAATGTGTTCAATTACTATAGATATTAACACTATACGCAAACGCGTACCAAGGTCACTGTTTAATCATGCCGCCAACAGTCCTTTTGCTCTTCTCTAATCTCATTTCTCTCTGTTCCCTTCATTTTCAAAGCCAGACTAGATCTTGCTGCCAGCTGGTTGATTTTTTTAGGAAACAGTTTACATAAGTTTTTACAAAACTTTTTACTGGATCCTTTTGCATATTAAGCTTTGTACCATGATTGTATTTTGCAAATAAAATAAAGTTTAAACTAAACTAAATTTCTTATTTTTGTGCCAGTGTTTATAAAGAAAGAGGAAAAGGCTGTAAAAACATTCAATCCAAAACTGAGAGTACATATTTATTCAAGCACAACCGAACGCAGCCTTTACACAAAACAATATTTCTGTTTAAATGTGAAATAAGGAAGTTGTCATCAGCATACATTAGATAGCTGAGGAAGTATTGCGTAAGTGTAGTGTTACAACACTGGTGATAGTTATGTACGATTTAGGTCAGTCTTATTGTCTCGCATACTCATACATTTCCTCAGACAAATCATGTCCACTTTGATTTGTTTGGGTTATTTATGTTAAACTTCTGCCTGATTGTCATCTAACCGTCTGCGTGACAATTGTAAAATGTGAAGGAAGCTGGCCAGAAAGAACACATATCCACATTTACCTTAGTAGTTTAATATGGGAAAGTCTTTGTAATAACAAATGAATGTCAGCGTGAATTTCATGGATCCTCCTATGGTCTGACAGTCACTCTTATATATTAGTATCTGTGAAGTTAAATGTTATACCAGTTATAACTTTTGATCAAAAGTTCATACAGCTTAATTTGACAGATTTTGAAAAATAGTCAAACTTAAATTTCTTTGTCATATTGCCAAGGGTACATCGATTACTAGTCTTAACAGAAACAAAACTCAAGACAGCACGTGAAAGACCAGCTCATACTCTGATAACGCTTGTTTTAATATTTTTAATAGATAAGATTGTAGGTACAATCCGAAGGTGAATATGTATTAAACAGGTTTGAAGTAGTGCATATCTAGAATTACATACGGTGTACCTCAGATATTGTTATTAAATGAGGACAGACAATACATCGTAAATATAGACTACCACACTGCCTGTTAATATAAAGTGCATGGCAGTGATTATGATTAAGAGAATGAGAAGAGTAGTAATATAGATATTTTGTATATACGTACTTTGTGAGTAAAACATGGTTAGTGTAATTGTTCTGTCCTTCACATAGTTATTACAAACGGTTCCTATGTGCAAAAGAGACACTTCTGTTTCATTAATATATGGTTTATGTGTCTGAAGGTTTATACTAATTAAACATTTAGAAAGTAAAATATTCCTATATCAATATCCGCCATAGTTGCCACTTTGCGACCTTGAAAGTCTTGTTCTACACTGTATTAAGAAAGATTATACAAAATAAATACAAGTGAATGGTACCTTTCAGATTCGATATATCGTCTCTTCGTCTTCAAAATAACTCCCAAATCGTTTTTACCTCTACCAGCCCGATGGAGATACCTAATATATACACAATACCATTTCAATGGTAGAAAAAACAAAACTAAAAATGCAGATTAATTGATTAATAAGAAAAAAAATATATTATCCATACCAAGTACTGTAATTCCTAATACTAGCTCCCGAAAGAAATAAGTAATGTCTTTATTGAAATATGATTGGTAAATAAAGAGTATTCAGAGACAAATATTTAAACTGTACATGTTTATATTCCTGGTAACATCAAAACGGAATCAATATATATTAATCATTTGACCTGTAAAACTTCAAGCGACCAAGGTGTATTCAATAACATTCAGAAGGACCTCTAGAATACCTGAAATGTAAACCTAGATTACAAGTACTACCACAATTCATTTAACCTGGTAATGATTGTCTCCTCTGCCTGCAATTACTTATCATACATATTTGAAAGCGGTATCTCGTTTTGTCTACCTAAGACATGATTTGTTAAGAAATATCTCAGCTTAATGTAAAGTATGCTCTCCTGGGCCACTCTCAGTGAATTCTTTGCAATCCTTACCTCTTAACAAGTGCAATTTTCTACTCCTTTATTTCTGATCACTTCCCTCATACTTACAAGGTATCGTGACATTTGTATAAAGAAATTTCATCATTGATATTACCTTGATGAACATCTTATCTTTATCAATTACCAGACGGATCTGTTCACAAAGGCATATATAAAAACATTTGTGACCGTGGAGCATTGATGCGATGAATATTATAGTAACGTTGTCTCCAAAGTTCTTAAGTATGCATTATTTTTTTTCTGAACAGGTGAAACGCTCTTCTCGGTTGAGCCACCACTAAAAATGTATAGATGTAGTTAGCTTTCAAGATACATTAATAGCCGCTCTGGTCTATTTTTACAATATAAGAAAATACAAAAGATTTAAATCGCACAACATATTTGTATATGACTGATCCAAAATCTTAATACATTAGTTTTCAGCATATTCGATTACAACAAATGCTAGGATCTGTTGTCTCTGATTTTATTGTGTTGATAAGATATTATTCGAATGTACAAATCCTTCACCTAGAACCGTATAATCACTTATAGCTATTATATAATCTATGATGCCATTTTATAAAGAAAGAAAACTCCTGATCACTTTATTTTGACGCGAAGTATCCAAATACATCATTCATTCTAAATCATTACATTAATACCTTTAGTTTTAAATTGTTAAGCGTCTGAATGCAGTGGAAATATATAGGGAAAATATAATTACACATCATGATAGTGAACTGGTTATGATCCAGCTGCATCAACATTAGGTTTGAAAGGATGTAGCGAATAATTCAATATGAAGTTATTCTAAACATTTCTCCTTCCAATAATATGTCCTTAATTATAAATTTGAATTCAGCTGATTATGACGTTTTGTAAAAGTTCGCATATGGATAACATTTTTACCAGCTCAGTAGATATGATGATCCCGTTAGTGTCGTCAACACCCTCTGCATTTTTTTCGTTGCTTATGTATTCTTCTTAAGAATAACTCTTGAGTAGAAAAGATCACTTCATTACTGCCACTTTTACATCAGAGAATTTTAAATGTTACTTACAAGGATAATATCAAATAAACGAACTTTTCATCCATTTTTGTTGGCATGCAGTTTTGGGCACATTAATGGGGAATAAGTAATGCAAAAAATTACTTTTCATGCGCGTGGATCTAATAATGGGGCTGCAATAGCTACCAGAAGTGAAAATCCGAGGTATGATATTCGACATTTCCTACCCGTATCAACAAAATGAGAACCGGGTCGGTGTTTACTAACTTGGTTTTGTCCTTGAACAAGACACTTTATCTTTACTACGTTAGATCACATGCCACGGCGTACTGAAAACATATACACATACACGTTGTTCAGCGGGATAACTACTAGATGACTTGTCACACCGGTCCTGTATATCTTTACTGCAAACCTGGTATCTAATCATATGTATTTCTGCACACGTCATAAACACAATCTATAAATGCTAGGAAACTTTAAAATTAGAACGTTATGTAGGATTCGTATTGAGGGAGGTGTTAATGAAGTACTGCATTTGAACTGAAGAAACACGTTTTCGGTAAGTTCTATTATTTCATTATGCAGATAAATAATAGCGTTGAAACAAAATGTCTATTATGTTCGACGTTGTTTATGCCATATTTCATGCAATTTGAAGAAAGTGTCCATGTACAGATGCATGTTATGGTTTCTTTCAGACTTGTAAATATGCTATCTTGCTTAATTAGCGCCCAAAATATTTTCAAATGTCTTGGTTATACATGTGCATATGAAGTGATTTAATGTGAATTAAATTAGGAATTAGAAAAAGAAGGAAAGGTGGTAGGGGAAGCAGCAATGAACACATAATCGAAATGATATTTTTGGCATTATAAAGTTATATTGGTTTGCATCACTGAATATACATCGTTAATTTGGAAATAACCACTTTTCTCACACAGTACTTAACTTATGATCAAAAAGATATACCTCAAAACATGGGAAATATGTCAAAATAGTTGATGAACAACATACTAGAGTCATTTTCTTAACCTCGTCAATGATTTTACCTGTGGAGGTTGCATGAGTTTTGTTCACAACATATACAATATGTACAATAAATCCAACACTAGCAACAGATCTTTTTGTTGGAAACGTATTATAATTTGTATATTCCTATAAGATTAGCATGTTTTTTTATGCTTTTTATTTCTTATGCAGAAAAACAATGATTCGCGCGGTATCATTTCGTAACTGTATGTGCTTCCGGGATCATCAATTAATGGAATTACAGGATGGACCTAATTTTATTGTTGGGGCGAATGCGACAGGGAAAAGTTCGTTTTTTGAAATTATTAGGCGATGTTTATCAAATAAAGCAAATACTTCGACCCCGAGCGTTACAGACATAAAGTACCCAGCGTTTGCCCTATGTAAATTTAAAATAAGAGAAGACCTTTCTGATGAACTTCCCGCAGAAAGTTTCCTTTATTCCTATCTCTACGTAAAGCATATTGCAGTGGACAAGCAAGAGAAGGAAATGGTGAAACTGGTATGTAATACAGACAAAGACACATGCTATCTCGATTTGTATATCATAGAGGGAGATAATTTCCGGCATCCAAAATGTACTGAAAGCTTTACGATATGTAGTAATGCAACAAGCATAACAGATGAGTTGGAAAAGCTTATGAAAAGCTCTTCGTTCGAAAGCTTTCACGAAATGATTAATCGAGAGAAAAAGAAAGATGCTCATCAACTGCTGACTCATGGTGATTCAATATCAAAATGTGAAGATATACTACAGAAAATACATGATGTTGTTGTTCTTACGTTTCCGATACGTTCTCCTGGACCGACGCAGTGGAGCCACAGTCAAAATATTTCTAAAGGAAATGAGAATTACAACACAGCGTCAGACAAGGCGGAAATACTTCAACAGCTTTTGGATTGCGATGATGTTGATCAGGACAGGTCACGCGAGGTATTCAAGACAATCATTCATCCGTTGGAGTACAACTTCAAAAAGGATCCAGTGTCGTCAACCATTAATGTTGTCGATGGGGAGGGGAAAAATATAAGATTTCTGAAAGTACCAGAAGGAATAATTGAAGCAAAGCAATTTTCTTTGATGTTTGCACACAAGAAAATTCAAGCAATCATGTTAGAAGAGCCAGATCGAGGCATGCATCCTTCAATGATACAAAAGTTACGTGACCTCGTTATTCGTAAAAAAGATGGCAAGAATAAAGTAATGGTATTTGTCACTCATCAACTACCGATGATAAACCGGTGGTCAATGTCGCGCATGTACGTATGCATGAGGAAGAGAGATGATGTGCGAAACTGGAAACACTCCATTTTCAAATTGAGCGAAAAAATCAACAACATTCATCAGGAAGAAGAAAAACTGAAAGAAATGTTGTACGCAACAGGCGTATTGTTTGTCGAAGGCAACACAGACAAATCCGTTATTGGGTCTGTATTCGATCAAATCTTGGAGACAGATCATGTCGAAGACTTTGACAATGGGAATCTGAATAATTTGCAGAAAACAATTGCTGGCATTCAAGTGATCTCTACCGAAGGTACAACTTCGTACAACACTTTGAAAAACATAGCAGAAAATCTCGGAATACCATTTGCGTTTCTGTTTGACAAGGACGCCATGTTTAAATCTATGGCAGACATTGCACCACCCCAATACACGAATGACTGGAGAAAATCAACTCTGTTCTTCGTCAAAATACTTCTTCAAAGAATAAAAAATCTCGAAGAAGAAAGTATAGAAGATGAAAGTGAAGAAAAGAGAAAACTGATTCTGAAGGTTCTTAATACTTCTATCACCAGGACAGAAAAATTAAGAGATGTACTGAAATTAAATGACAAAGACCTGGAGAAGCCGACATTTACCATGATAACATCATTTATCAAGAAAGTAGTGCTGCCTTCAGAGTCAGCAAATACTTTACAAGAACAAAAGGCAAAAGCTTTGGGTCTGCCTAAAAGCAAACATGATAGTTCAACCAAAGACATTCTTGACTATATGAAAACAGAAAAGAAGGTGTATCTGTGGGGTTCTGGAAATATTGAAGATGTTATTTGTACAAGTATCTTGGAAATCCGAGAAGATGAAGAGATAAAAGAAAATCTCCTTAGAAGTATCTTTTTACTGGGAAAAGATACCAAGAAAGGAAAAAACTCCAAGGACCCTGTAAAAGAGACACTGAAACAAATGGATAGCAAAACTTCAGAAAGCATAGCGGCATGTCTGTTAAAAAGTATAGAAATGAAAACATTTTTAGAATTTCTTTCAGAATTCGGGGAGAAAAGACTATAAACATTTCCAGCTGACCAACATCGATGACGAAGAAGACAACTAGCAAAACTGACACTCAACAAACAGTATTGCTCTCATCTTTGTGAATATCTCATTCAATAACATGAACTACCAAACGGACTTGCTTGCAAAGGCGTAAGACATTTGTATCCGTTGAAAAATAGTACGCAATAGTACTTTGACGTAATAATAGATAACAACGGGATTTTGACGGCCATCAAGATTTGATCTATACATGTACTCGTTTTTTAACAGTGGGAAATTTTAAACGTTCCTTATACATAAAAAGTGATAAAAACAACTACATCCAAAATGGTTGCCTGTCAGCCATTTTTCTTTATTATTTTCCAAAATAAATAAGTGAACTATTTTGATTAAGTAGAATTGACATAGGAAATTTTACAATCGCGTACTCAAGGAAGAGTGATAACGAACGTTCTACTGTTGACTCGTCTAGCTTTTCATCCAAGCCTTTGCCAAAAGTACTGACCACTTTTCTAAGTTCGTTCTGGCAAATCTGGGTTACAGTCTTTTTTGTGAAACTATTTATTACAAGAAGTGATGATTAATAGCATGTGGATTTTGAAGTACTCCAAAGAGCTTTTGATAAATCTTCAACACCCTTTCTAAAGAAAATTTGTTCAAAGAAGCATTTTAGTTCACAACATCTTTGTCGAGTTTGGTGACGAGATTTTCATTGGATACCAATACCTACCTGCGCCCCCTCTTCTGGCTGTTTTGTTTTTCTTTCCAGTAAATTACACCAATACAATGTCATTTTTTTTAATTCTGTAATTTCAAAAAGAAGAAAAAAGAAATAACTGACTGGCAATTATTTTGTATTGTAGCAGTTAAAGATTTATTATCACTTTACGTATGAAAAATGTTACTTATACATTTTAACGATACATTGAGATGAGGTGTTTGGCTCATTTTAACGACGCAGTGAGTTAAGGTGTTTGGCTCGTTTTAACGATACATTGAGATAAGGTGTTAAGCTCATTTTCTTTGAAAAATTATGATAAATCTTGAGATTTTGAGAAGTACAGAAAACAAAAATTGATATGATAAATGGTAAAAGGTGAAAGTAAAATGACTTAACACGAGTCATTTCCTATATGGAATATATATGGATTGCATATTTTAAAATCTGATTCCTTAGAAGAGAGACTAGTTGGACTGAACCCTTTTCAGTGATGCTAGAGGCCAAAATCATTGGTTGGTTGTTGAAAAGAAACAATATTGATCCTAATACAAGGGAGGTAATGCGTAAACCTCTTTCGCGTTTTTTTAAGTCCAAGCTGATTTACAGCGAATGTCAAGTTTGCACATCCGCTTTTGAATTTTCCAACAAAATGATATTTTCAAATGTGAGTCTTCCGTGTAATTGATTAGTCTTAATTATGTCTTTATAACACGCTGTTCAAAGTATCAGTTTGAAACAACTGGTCAAATGCCACAGATTGTGAATTATTGATGAATGTATGAATACACCGAGGACGATGGTATGTCTGTTCTATTGTCTTTATGTTATAAATATACAGCTTCATCAATTAATAAGGTTAAACAATAATATACTGGGATGACGACTAACTTCTTGCATCCTATTTTTATCTTTAATTACAATACTGCCTTATTAGCTCTGTAAAAGAAGACTTTTTCACACTAATCTTTCTACTTAAATGCTTTGCTTTACACCTTCACTTTCTGTATATGTAGTTGATATTCATAGGCAACAATAACTTTAAAATGGTTTTGTTTAGCTTCCAAACCGCATTTACAAATATATATGTCATTCAGTGCATGCAATAAAATACTAGAAGCCTAAAGCGATGTCAGCAATGATGTACAAAATGTAATAACATAAACACGCTGTCACAGCAGAATTCAGAATTCAGTCTTATGATGAAGTACATTTGTAACTGTATATATTGGCATTCATGGTGTATATTTTATGTATTCATTTGTGTAGCGTATACACAATTTGTAGAGAAAAAATGTTGACAAGGTAACTGTACGTGTAAAGGATACGTACGATGATGAGTATCAAAATGTACCGTTTACCATAAGCATCTTAAGAATAAAAACTGTTTATGCAGCAATTAAAGTTATCCTGTTAAAAAGGAATTCAATTTTTATTCCAACACACGTGTTACCAACCGGTGTTTACGAAATGCATACTCGCCTCAATTTATTATAAAAAAATATCCAAATGAATTACGTTGACAATGAAATATACATAATCTAAATTTTATGTGTATTATCCATTATTAATCAAAGATATATCCACTTATATGCATACTTTTAATTTATGAACACTTTCAAGTTTTCCTAATGATCATTTTAAAGCTATATCCTCTTTATTTAGGATAATTAATATTTGATATAAGAAAAATGTGCTTTATGTGTACTTGTTCTTTCGCTGGACTGGGAGAGGGCTGACTTTTATATCATGGACATTCTGGCCCAAACCCCTTTTATATGAGAGAGAAAGTACATGTAATGCACATTTAATATCATAAGATATAGTAAACTGAAAAGTTGATGGATTGTTAATTATTTTCTTATAATCTTAACCTTAAAGTATAAGAAAATAACAGAGTTGTTTCCCATAACTTAAGATTGATTAGTCTTTCAACACAAATTTATGATTGTATGTATGCACCGTAATGTAATTAAGTGTGCGTGTGTGTGTTTGTGTGTGTGTCGGAGGAGGGGGGGTGCGAATGTGTGGGTGTGTGGGTGTGTGGGTGTGTTTATATCAATAGATATTCAAAAACGACAATATCAAAATGTGTATTGTTTGTAATAGGAGATTCTTAATTCGTTTACTTCTTGCAATGACGTCAAGCTTTGTCAGAAATATGGAGGTTCAGTGTATATTTGAAACCAGATTCCTTCCGAATGTTATCAGCAGGTTAACAGACCCAGAGTTATCATGCAGTAATCAAGCACTGATCCATAGATAAGCGCAAGTTCTTATTAAATAGAATATTAAGCAGGAAAATACTAGAAATTTTCTTTGTTGATTACTCTTTTTGTTAGAAAAATAAACTTTAATCATATTTTGAAACAAATACGCAACGAACTCAACAGAAACGATATATCAATGGTTGATTTAATATGTGCAATACTGAAATAGCTAGGCTACCGTCACCGTGAGTGTTACACAATCAACAACCTATCCATTGTCATTGACCGACGTCGAATTCATATCAATCTCACCCGGAAGTGTAGTCAAAAGTGAACACTTATCACGGGCAAGGGAGGTAAATCTGTCAGACGAAGCCAAACTGTGAAGAGAGTCTACAGGATAACTACAATAGTAGAAGTTTCACAGTACCTTATTGAGGGGGACAGATACTGCTGAGGAGGACTCTGTTTCGTCACACACGGGAAGCATTATTGTAATTCTCAAATTATAAAACCCATAGAGAGGCTGGTGTTCTATGAAGTTCTGATTTTTTGTTTTCCTTAGTCCTCCCCGCCCCCTCCCCCTACTCTTTTCATTTTATTTCAGTTTGTTATGTTTTTCTTTCTAGTTTTTAATTTTGTATTCTTGATGCAATTCCAGTCACTAAGGTGGAGGCACCAGTTTGATAAATTTACAGGCAATTTTGTGATTTGCATAATGTTTTTCAAGAAACCTTTTGAATAAAACCTGCATATAGTATGCAATTCAAAAGTTTATGTCGGGGTTGGGGGGTTGGATCAAAGACAGTTCGGAGGTCCATGTGGCATGTGCTAACTTGAAGTCATGTATTGTTTTATACTTCATAATTATACCGATATCATATATAAAGTTTAATCTACACAATTATACCTAAATCATTATAGATTTTAATTGACATAATTAAACCTTAATCATGTAAAGTCTTTATTTTACATAATCATACCTAAATCATTTACAGTCTTTATTTTTTTAATTATATTCAAATCATGTGTAAATTTTCTATTTCTGAAACGTGCATCACCTCTACATCAGTGATATAAGGAAGCTCTATAATCACTGGAATACTTATGTTTTGTATATCATTTCATATTTTTGAAAATTTACATTCAAAAGTACGCCAATTATTACATTTTGTACATGAGACTGTAAATTACATTTTCCAGTGGTTAAAAACCGCCATTTGTCTCCTCGATAGAAGACAATGATTCAAACAAAGTGTTTTTCGTCTCGTAATGACGGGGTCTACTTCCATTTGAAATGTCCAGAGACATAGGTTGTGCGAAAATAAGCATAAATCTTTGGAAGAAATACAGTTTGTACATGAGACTGTAAATTACATTTTCCAGTGGTTAAAAACCGCCATTTGTCTCCTCGATAGAAGACAATGATTCAAAGAAAGTGTTTTTCGTCTCGTAATGACGGGGTCTACTTCCATTTGAAATGTCCAGAGACATAGGTTGTGCGAAAATAAGCATAAATCTTTGGAAGAAATACAGTTTGTACATGAGACTGTAAATTACATTTTCCAGTGGTTAAAAACCGCCATTTGTCTCCTCGATAGAAGACAATGATTCAAAGAAAGTGTTTTTCGTCTCGTAATGACGGGGTCTACTTCCATTTGAAATGTCCAGAGACATAGGTTGTGCGAAAATAAGCATAAATCTTTGGAAGAAATACAGTTTGTACATGAGACTGTAAATTACATTTTCCAGTGGTTAAAAACCGCCATTTGTCTCCTCGGTAGAAGACAATGATTCAAACAAAGTGTTTTTCGTCTCGTAATGACGGGGTCTACTTCCATTTGAAATGTCCAGAGACATAGGTTGTGCGAAAATAAGCATAAATCGTTGGAAGAAATACAGTTTAAAGAAATTCTACATATTTTCCCAAAGAAGAACATACAATCAAACAGAAAAGAAATTCATTTTTTAAAATGAAAAGATGAAGGACAAAATCCCTTCCGACCTACTTTTTTGAAGAGCTAAGGCCCTTTCACTTTTAGACTATTTCAAGAAAATCTTTTCAATAATATTCTTTACAAAACTGATGTCAATTTCCTGGTTAGGTAAAATCTTTATCTTGAAATGATAATTATCCCCTTTTACTAAAAACAGTTTGTCCGACTGAAGGGAATACACGTGTATAGCGTACGTAATGATATTTATATTCTGTGTTATTCTTGGATAATTTGAATCAGAGTGGGTATCACTATAATTACCCCAAGGACCCTACCCCGAATTCTTCGGTACTTCGACAAATAAAAAGACGACAATACACTGAACATAACACTATCTAAATATCACACGTGTCAAAATTATCTACAGAACAAACGAACGAACATGTCCTACTACTGAAGTCCTGTCTTTTACATTATTATTATATATTTAGGAGAAGTGATAACGAGGAGTTGTTTGCAGCCGCACGACGGACGGATAAAAGCCGAAACATCAGAGACAGATAACATTTTACATTTTATACCTAAATCATGTACAGACTTTGTTCTTCATAATTATACGGGGTTGATTAGGAGAAGTGTTAACAAACGGAAGCCTGCAAGGTCATAAAATTATTTAACTTAAACAAACCAACATCTGTTCAAGACTTGTTTTTTGTTGAACTTGAATTGTTCAGTGAAATAGAAGAATTGTATGTTGCGTTCGCATAAAAAATCGTTCAGGAATAAGCAATGATATTTCGTCTTCAGTAATCTGGCGTTCAAAAGCAATATTATTAAGTTGCTCTCTAAAAATAATCCTTTCGATTTTTTATGTCAAATAATGGTAGTCTGTTTTGTTTTGGCCCAGTTCCATTTTCATAATTTTTTCAATTTGCTAGGAGCAGACTTTGTCGCTAGGTCGACAACAAAAATTAAAGCAGATAAAATTAGAAGTGTTTCGGAAATTCACAGCAAGATGTTCCAAACAAATCTATATTAGAAACCACCAGGTTTTCAGCTATATCACACACTATATAGAAACCTAACACAAGTGAAATTGTCCTTGTATGTATTCATGATTAATTAGTTTAAATGGCATTAGGGGTTTTCATCGCCGTTAGCATTCAATCGGATGTTTACAAATGAAGTTTATCACTCAATTAGGGGAAAAAACTCAGTCATTTTACGCCTGTCTAAATCTGCTAAACGACATTGATATGTGCTGAAACTTAATACTTTCAATAAGCCATATACCTGTTGATCTTTTCGTATGGAAATCTGTCACCAGTTTTAAATCTAAACCTGTGTGCTGTGATATTTAAGATTCATAATTAACTAGATTCGTATGAAACAGTAGTTCACCGAATAATTTAGTTGCATATATCACAAAGTCCTTATAAAGTTCTAAACAAATTGTATTTTGTCACAAGTATCCTTCGTGGTCAGAAAAAAAATATGAATTACAACGAAAAGTGGAATAAACAGGGGGAAAATTCCATATTATAGAGCAAACACATCGCATTACGTAATATCCGTAGTTTTCTGATTAGTAAGACGTAATTAAGGATGTCATATTAAACAATTAAAAACGATTTCAACCAATCGAAGGCAATATATTAATTTATAAAAAAAAAAAAAAAAAAACAGGTGTGCAGGTGAGCATATCGTTAAGTTACATACATTTGACCACTTCTATACTTCTATATACACATATAACGCGTACCTAGACCTACTGATAGTAACAAGAGGTAAAAAATAAACACTTAGTCACAGATATTTACCATACGTCTCTTGTTTCGTGTTCTTCATTTGGCGTAGATGACGAGCTGTATTCTGTTCATTGAAATCTGAATGTACTTTATATAAATAGCAAGGGTTCAATAAGATTCTTTTAAAATGGCTTAATGTACATGTCTATGGAATTTTCGATAAAGATTTCTGTAGAATGCACGTGCATCAACGTCGCCGGGCTTTACACAAGCTTTCGGTAATTGGCAACTTAATAGGTAATGCAGAGAAGATATAGCCTGTCTATTTGTTCAAGGAAATGATTTAGAAATATGAATATATCATGTAAAATAAAATATGAATTAGATTATGGAAATAAGACCGGGCCTGAAAACCGTTCTGTGGCCCTGAAGAACATCCGTGTTGATTTAAACCTAAATGGTTTCATCAGAACTCGCTATTTTCAATAGCCAGCGAGATGAGAACGTTGTCAAATGAACAGTAGTGAAATATGAAATCGCTGTCCATTGTGTACATTAATTGGAAGTTTGAAAAGACAGAGTGTTATAAGAGTCCCCTTGGCTATTGAATTCATTCTGTAGATGAGTACTGCCCTGTATAGCATGACGGCTTTCAGTGTCACGGGGAGTCTTAGAAGTTCTTGTCGCCTGATTCATCAAACCATCACAGCTTCCCTTTAAGTCCCTATAGGGAATAGCTGTATTGAAAAATAAATATTACTTTCATAATATATTTTTTTTATTTTCGGTTTTCTAGTGGTAAATTGTTTGCAATAGCCAATGCCATATAGAGAGCGCTTCCGGAGCTAATAGCCAAAACCTACCATTACGAAGGAATTTCACCCTTTGAAGTAAGATTCTTTGATGTCCAGTGCAAAGTTCCTCCATATCAAAATTTCTATCTGTGACTTGTTTATCACACTCCCCAGTGAAGGCAATCTACCTTATGTCTTTAAGAACACTGCAATACCACGCAATTAACAATGAGCTTGAGTGTTGTAGGCGGTGCCAATGTTAACAGTATCAATCCAATTCGCGTATTCAAAAACTGAAAAAAAAAGATGATTCTGCATCTTACTGTGTCTGTTTCTTGTTTCTATCAAGAAAAACGTTGCTATTTTGCGAAAAATATATTTATAGTCTTCTTTCTTTCAACGATTACTCCTTGCTGTAATAGAACACAATGGTATTAAAATGACATTCCGAACAAGCAACAGCTTTGTGGCTGTTCTGTTCTTTATGAAGAAGCCATTTTATATCGAGTTTTTTTTTAAAGTATTTTCAGCATCAAAATATATTTCTCGCTCTTGGTTAGGACAAAGCTAAAAATAAATCTTAAATATAGCATATATAGCACGTGATAATTTTGAACACGAACTAGAAGCATTATGTAGGGTAGGTTTGATGTTGTTTAACGTCTTATCAACAACTACGGTCATTTAAGAATGGCCCCTCGGTGTATGCGAAAGGTGAATGCATGTTGCATGTGTGTGCCCTGTATTTTTGGATGGCTGAAACTGCCCCCCCCCCCCTCCCCGATCCTAAGATGCGACTGAACTTGAAATCTTCATATTTCATCTAAATGTCTCCCTTGTCGCTGCCTCACGTTTGACTTAAAGTAGAGCGTTCATTCCTGTATATGGTAACGTTTAATTTACCCACACAATATATATATATATATATATATATGTACACTGCTTTATTTAATGCCATACATCATACGTTGTAACTGTTTATTTATCGATACATTATACACGTACCTCGTTACGATTTAACTGGTCATACACATACATGATAATGTTTTATTTGGCCATCCGATATAAAACCGCATTGTAACATTAAATTTGATCATATATCATATACGTGCATTTTAATGTATAATTTGTCCATACGCTATGCTTGTACATTGTAACAGTCACTTTGGCCATACACTCTACAGGTATAATGTACTGTTAATTTGGTCATATAATATATACATGCATTGTAGCGATTTATGAGACCATACAATATGCACGTCCATTCTAATGTTTAATATGCTCATACACTACACATGTACATTGTAACGGTTAATATGGTCATACATTACACGTACAATGTAAAGTTTATTTTGCGAGTAAACAAGTAAATATAAAATGAACATTCCACAAAAGCGTTCTTTCGCACTGTGTCAATAAATTAGCCTGTAATCAGTGACGTTTTTAATACCATAAATACTTTATTAGTCGACGTGGCGAGAAGGAGAATGAGAATTTTTTACGATAAAGTCAGGCTGTGATACATTTATGACTGTTGAGTCGGCCTGCAATCCTGATATATGTTTTACAGGGCAATCAAATAAAACTGGCGGCATCTGTTAAGCGGACGACTCTCGAGCCGTGGTAGGCATACAGCATTGCCGAAAATATGGAAAATTCCGGAGTTTCGACTATTCTTTTAATATCTTTTAGTGTACTTCAATAAAATAATGATAGAAATAATAAACATCAAGCAAAAATATATTCGTCTAAGAAATCTCACAGCTATCGTGAAATTGTTTCTCGAAGACAAGTCTGATACATCTGAGGCATTCCAAGCAAATTCAGCCAAAGTGCTATTCCGAGCTTTAAGGCACACCCCTGCCTGAAGTCCCGGTTCAACGATCATGTGATGAGAGTACCCTCCACTTTCCCCTCCCGACATTTTTATGTGCGAAAAGCTATAAAAAAAACTCACAAATCTTCTTGATCTGTCTGATTATCTGTGGCTCTCTCACTCTAAGTTACAGACTTTGTTTCACTTAAGAATTACGTGAATTTCTTTGGCACACAAATTACAACATTCTGAAGATCCTGGGAAACGTACATACATTGTATATATACTGAACGAACTCAGCCTGCAATCGTCTTTAATTGGATGAAGAAAAATGATGGCAATATTAGAAAGCAAGATCATTTGCTGAGTTTGAACAATTAGACAACGGCTAGGAAGATAGAAATAATACCATTCTCTTCTTCCAAATCACCTCTAGTCCTCAACATACTTCAGAATACATTTATCACCTATAAGGAGATAGAAAACTTCTGTCGTTATTTGTTGATAAATTGTAATTGAGAGATGGCTTGATAGGTTTTAATACAAATTTAAATTGTGCTGAAAAAGATACGTAAAAAGAAATACAAATTTCACATATTAGAGTTAAGGTTGGTTGCCAAGTGTGTCCCCCGAGGAAAGTCGCACCTGTTATGTAATTAATATCGAAGTTTGTTATATTTTATAAAATAATATCGAATATTTGTAGCGTTAGCATGTGAGCCTGTAGAAAATGAAGTATAACTTAGACAATATCTCGCGGTCCTTTCCGCTTTTCGGTGTCTAATATTGCACATGATACACTGAGGCATTGTGTGTAGCTGGATGCCGTCTGATGTAGGTAAACACTGAGGTGTCCGATTGGAGCTCAGATTAAAGACCAAACACTAATCATCTAGGCATAGGTAGTTTCGGGTAACACAAAAACATCACATGAAACTAGATTTATTTATAAGTTATTAAGATTTATTTTTCTTATCTTAAAAATGAACACAAAAATGCCTATTACAAAACATGTACATGCACCAATTGTTCAGCAAATACAAAGTAGTTTAAGTGTCTTGGCTCTAACTTACACTCACCGACATTTCTTGGATACATTCAACACTACCTGGCCTCACTTGCAGATAAATCTAACGTTCTCTGTATCACTTACCGATAAATTTAACATTCTCTGCCATCATTCAAATATAAAGGCAACGCTCGCTTGTATCACTAACAGATAATTTTAACGTTCCTTGACATTAATAACAGATAAATTGAACACTCATTGGCAAACCATGCCGATAAACATGACTTTCGTAATTAACACTTACTGATTAACTTAACACTCCCTGGTAACTTACATACACACTTAACACTCTCTCACATCACTTTCGTGCATACTTCATCCTTCTGCAGAAATTCACAGGTGACTCTTAGATAGAATCATTTAAAAATAAACGTAACTCCTTTTGACGTTACACCCAGAAATCCTCTCCCCCAAAGCGCCCCAACCCTTACCTCTGATAGTTAACAAGGCTTTTTCCCAAGACATGATCTATTCGAAGTGCTAAAGAACCAACCGCAAGTTTATTTCTGTTTGTATAAATACATATCCTCGTTCCCATTAGTATTCGTGTACTCATCTTAAAGACAAACACGGACATGAAAGCCCTGGTGTTATGGTACATAAATGTGAAGGGGTGGTAAAGTTATATCCAGAACACCATAGTACTACCCAAATATTGAACAGATATCAATGATCTTCATTAATGCAGGGGCATGTGCACAGTCTACATCTGTTATACATACATTGTATGTCCGAAGGACATTGGTTTTTAAGCCAAAAACATATTTTCTTAAAAACAAATAATAGATAAAACACACAAAGAATATATTTTACTTTAATTGTCTTTAAAAGGCTATTTTCCGTGGTAAAGGAATTAAACAGTTATTCTGGACATAAAATATAAAATATCAATATCATATTCAGTTTTAGTTCTGTTTTAATCGTGTTACTTTAAAAGTAAGTGTTTTTATAAAGGATGTCATTAACAGTGATATGTGTTAGGAATTATACAACACAAAGACGGTCATACACAGACAGGACCGGGACATGTCTCTGAATGCTTTGGCTAAGATCACTTACATTGTTGCAACACATACCTTTACTGAACTATTAACTGCCAACATCGGTACGCTTAAGTTTCTTAACATTTAAAACCCCAACCAAACATGTGAAAAGTAATTGAATTTTACCACATACGTTGGAATTAACTTTCGATGTGATGTACTACCAATTACCATTAGGACATACCCTCGTGTTGTTTAATTAGAATGTGATTTGTTGCAATATAAGATTCTTGTATCAAAATATTTTTGCATTCTGCAAGGGCAAGCTCACTGATTTGACGCGGAATGTAATTAATATCGAGTTATATTTTAGTATCCTGTAAGTGAAATCATAAACGCAGCAGTTTTAAATATGCTTAACTTAAAACAAGCACCACCAATCCTTCCTCTTTGCTCCAAAAGAACACCTAACACAGACACAAACTAATACACATAACGGCTCATTCTGTCACATATTGTAAACTCTGTTATTTTCGAAGGTGCAAATTTACGAGTAAAAACGCCCATATGAAGCAAAGTATTTTTTGGAAGACATAGAACGAGCAAGTTTTCTTAACTTATTTCATTTTCAAGCTATTTATGTTGCGATTTTTGCTATCCTCAATACAGCGACCTATAGCAAACATTGAAAATACCAGACCTAAAGCACATTAAATGAGTCAATATCTCCCGACCTATGTTTATGGAAGGAAAATACATGTATTCAACACCTTTCATGGATACATTATACAAAGCAAAATTTAGCACAATGTTAATTTTATTATAAAAACAACAACTGATATATTGTTACATAACATGATCATTCCCATTCAGTTGTCAAGATAAATTCTTAATCAAACGTTAATTCGAGTCATATATAGTGTCATTTTAAGGCACATTGAACAATGAAAATTAACGTCGTATTCGGAAATTATTCATGTCTTAAAATACGTCGTAATAATGTTGAAATTATTGGTCCTCCATTAAGCTTTGACTTTCCTTTGATATCGTTTGGCTACATGAACCATTGACAACACCACTGGATCCCTTCCCCACGAAATACGTCCCGCAGTCTGCTAGCCGTGGAGCGAGGTTGTGATGTTGGCATGAACTGGTGTGGAGAAGAAGGTTATTGCGGTATACACTATTCTGGGCTATGGTGGCAGTAGAATTTGACACGCACTTTTCGAGTAGTTTTTTTATATTGCCACTAGGTACTAACACGGCAGTCTTTGTGTTTTCTGTGGAAAACCCACCACCAACACCACGGCTAGACTTAGTCCGTTTATTAGGGGATATGTCCCCTAATTGGCCACCACGAGGAAGTCTTGACACAACTCGCTGACTGACTGATTTGCAGGTGACTAGACTATTAAAGCATCTGCTATACCTGTGTTTCATCTGACCAATATGCTGGGCGTATATATAAGGGTCAAGAGCACTATTGAGAAATACTAAAGCTATTCCACATAATTTCACTTGATAAAGAATAATGGACTCGCCTGTGATGACTTCGATAAACTGTGAAATAATTAACGGTCCCCAGCAGAGTCCAGTTGTGAAAATGACCACCAGACACATTGTTAATGCTTTGTTGTCCTTGTTCACAAAGGTTTGGCTAGAACACGTACAGCAATGACGGGGAGCTGGGCTGCATCCCTTTTGTGGGCTATCCCTGAGAAATTCTGAAGTTTGACTGTCATGGCTATCGCCAGTGAACCTCTGGGATGACACACTCTCAGGAACGAACCTTCCCTGTTTCTGAACTGTCCAGCAAATAACCGCGTAAGAAACGGTGATAACAGCGAAACTTACTATTGTCACTGGAGCTAAGAAGAACAAGACAAAATTTTGCTGGAATCGATTTGGACTGTTGATAATCGGTTGGCATGTTCCCAATTGTCCATTCCAGTTCAGAGTCACGTGAAGTGTTCCGCCTAAGGACACCGACAGACTCACGATCCAGATCATCCCTAGAATTATCCCAGTATGTTTTAACGTTAATGAGCTCCTGGCCCGGCCGATGACACGTGAAAGACGATGGAGAGAAATTGCTACCAATGTCAGTTGAGAGAGCATTCCACTGACTGTCCCCATAAATAAGATACTCCCACAGAACGTCACTGGGGTCGGTGGGTCCGAATATAAGAGGAACAGGAAAATAGGTGCTAGACATGTGCAGGTGAGGAAATCTGCACCTGCTAGGTTTAGTACCAACACGTCAAAATTTGTCCGTAACTTCTTCCATTTAAGAGCAGAAAGGAGAACAATTCCGTTGCCAATACAACCTAGCATGAGAACAAATATTATGAGCACAGTACACACTGCTAGGGAAGCCGTGTGTACATGTCCCTTGAAGTACCACGGATCAGGAATCCCGCTACAATTCGTTCGCAGAGGTTCCCGTAGCTCCAGAAATTCCAACATTCTGATAGATATTACTGGTACCACAGTCTGAACATGTTGTACTTGACGATATGTAATCGACTGGACCTGCACACCATAACCACTATCCACACCGCTGTCAGTAAGTGGCACAAGGTCTTAAACCTAACCTGATAAACACCGACACAGATTTTACTAGAGAAGCAGTAGACAGGCTCAGACTTACAATTGTTCATGAACTTAGCATTTGTTCCGCCATCGAATTACCTTATAGGTCTCCGACAGTTTGATTCCTGGACGGTGTAAGCGGTCTAAAATGGTGTTATTGTTCCGGAGTAATTGGCCGTGAGATGGTGTTTGTCGTGGCAAGAACAATATCCATTTAAATGTTATGAAGGTTGACAGGTAGGCCACGGGCGACCCGTCATTATTCCGGGCGATCGGTTACGTACCGGGTATACCTCACTATCAGCATCGCTTCACACACAGTGTTTACATACTGAACATCAACGTCTGGCTTTCCACGAGAATTCCTTTTAGGCGACCTATGTTACCCACAATTTAGTAATCGCTCTCTCCGTGGCTTTAAACAAATTATCTCACTCTACATTTGATGTCAGATATTCTTCTAAACAAAGTCTTAACTTCTCGTTATCATCCGGTGTATGTACAAAATCGCCTTGTCTTAGGTTTGTAGAAACAGCGACATACCAGGAAAACTTTTATGTACTTCACTAATTTCTTCCTACGTTGCTTGGCAGTGTATTTGCGACATGAGGACCTCAAGAGTTCACCAAACACTGAAGATATACCGAGTTCTGACGAGTCTAGATGGGACCCATTGTCAATAACGGCCAATCGTGCGCAAACCTATAATTATCTCTCCAGTCAAAATTATTACCCACTAAATTGCTCTCTTGGCCAGTTAGGTGTGGGACACTCGTATGCTCACGATAAATAATGTCAAACAGACAGGCAAAGCTTACATTGTGAGAGAGAATACTCTCGACACTATGCTATTGCGTTAGATGATTGGAAATCTCTACAAACACACGGATGAAAGAACATTTAAAAAATCCAATTATGTTTATTTTTTTCTTATTCGATTTTTTTATCAAAGCAAAATGACTGCATCTGACCTATAGGTAATCACTCATCCAGGTAGAAAAATGTTCACTTTCTTGACAAAGCCGACAGTTCACAGGTAGAAGAGTGTATGTATACCGGGTGGGTAAATAGAATATAACGTGGTATGACGGCTGCGACTGACAAGCTATCATTATAACCCTCTTACCGGGATATTTGATAGTGGTACGGGCGAGTGCCGACGGGATACGCTGGCCTGAGTGTGTGAGCAGACTGGTCTATTGTTCCTCGGCCTTACAGTAACCCCGAGTCCGTACTTTCTCGGCTTTTCATGCCTTGGGATAGCCTCGTCATATAGCGACAGCCTGTAGGGTGTTCAGTGTATTAACTTCCCCTCTTCTTTGTAACACTAAACACTGTTTTTTCGCTTGAGATAGTCCTTTAACACACCTGTAATAGAGAAAAGAAAGACAGGTAGAAAATTGTCAATAGCAAATTTGATCTCTTCACAAAAGCATATAAAGACGGGCTCTCAAAATATTTGTTCTTTTCTAGCTTCTTATACCGTCTTGACAGCGCCTTGTTGAATGCTTTTGACAAAGATTTCAGTTCAAGTGTTAGTCTTAAAGCGACAAGGTGTTTTTGTTCCGACGCCATCTAACGTACCCCGCTAACAAAGCCAGACTGGGCGTCCTCTACGTAAGACAGTGTATATTTTGAGGGGTAGAGAGAGTGACAGGCGGGGATTACAACTGGCCGTGCAATGTGGTGTATTGAGGGACATGTCATTAGAAATGGCGACACAAGGATTAATAGATGTCCTATCACGGTACTTAGATTTAATCGTAAGGAGTGTAAAGTCAGTGTATTGGGTGAGAGATCACACATTAGCCGGCTCCCCCGGCTATTTTACTACATATCTACTTGCCAGATAGACCCGTAATACCGAAAGATTATCTTACACCAGTACAAAGCTGTGTTTATTCACTAAACTATCGTCCAGGTTCTACATATCTACTAGATCAGGAATTCTTGACCTTCGGCTAGGATAACAAATATCTTAAGCTAACACAGACAAGTTAAACGTCTTGTCAACTCGTCACAGTTGAAGACTGGCCTCTCGTGATGCTGGTAGTCCTTGCTTCCCTCCCAACAGATATCGATATATTGTTACAAACTGATGTGTTTAAAGTAGAAATATGTATCGGATATAACGAGAGGAATCCGCCAATGATAATTTAAACGAAACCTTTTTTAAATTTCTCGAAACGGCATAAAGATGATAACAGTATAGCCACTATTAACACTAAAACATTATCGATGCACATTAACCAATGTAAATGGTATTGATATTAAACGAAAACTGCAGAGGATTCATTTAAACCTCCGGAGAAAAATGCTTTATCCTATTCACTTAAAAACTCAAAAATACTTTAATAACGTATGGTCTGAACAGCGAACAGCTCTTCGTTTTGTAAATTTATATGAAGAATTAAGTATTTTTCATCTCGTAGACTCAGAAATTGGAACATGCGTGCCTCGTGAACTGATCCCGATGTGAACACAGTATTCAAACGATGGAAAACATGGACATAAGGAACGTATGCACTGTTGTGGATTAATCGTGTTTAAACTTTGACCCTCTTCACTCTATTCTTTATTAACCCGATCCGAGCTTGCGAGAAGCAAGTACAAGCTGTATACATCATGACACACACCTTATCTCCAGCGATCCTGTTTTCTATCTACCAGCATTTTTTACGTTAAGTAATTTAACTCCTGTACCCATCAAATCCATTTTACTGTCTTGCGTAATTTCCCCCGTCGATAAATTACCAAGTAAAGGTCGTTCAGGAGTGATTCTGGAGATACTAGATTGATAAAACCATTTAGCTCTCTGAGAGTTTTCAGCAGGCGCTGTTGATATGGAATTTATATGTCAATCGCTAAGCTCAAGAATGAGTAATTCGGGGACAGACTTCGGAGTTGGGCGTCACCCTGATAAAATGCATTTATTGTATAATAAACAAACTAACTACAGAATCTTATTTATCGGTAAAATATTAATGGAACAACCCCCCCCCCCCCCCCAAAAAAAAAAAAAAAAAAAAACAAAAAAAAACAAAGTCTTAAAATCATAAACTACGTTCTACAATATGACAACAAACATACGTTCAGTTTCATCTGGTCTTATTCTCCTTGTACTGTTTCAGTAATCTCGGTTGTAAATCATTCTTTGTTCATATATTGCCCTTGCATGCTAGAATCAGACTGTATAATGATTTTGTTGGCATGTACGTAATTTCGTTGTTGTGAATATATGTTTAAAAATTCATTTATTTATCATAAAAAAGTTAAATCAATGTATCTCGTTAGTGAAATTAATGATAAAGATATAGCTGATAATGTATGTTAAATTCCATCCACATCGTTTTCGTTTGCGGTTAAAATGTTAGAACAATTTGCAAAAAGTATGATACAACGACACGGGAATGGTTTTATATCTAATGCAATATTTCTCACATTTTCCTATAGACTGTCTCGTTATTAAAGATACTTAAAATGGTTTTTAACCGTGACGTAACTCATATTACATGTTTGTGTCCACTTAAGTTTAAAACATTTCTAGGTACTGATTGTTCTGTTCCAGTCACAGACCGCCCGACAGACTCCACGATAAGAATCAGACCTGAACTCCAACAGACGAGCTTGAATGCAGGACAGTTGGAGCAGCGTATCAGAGACATGCTGCGGTAGGGAACCTGTGTACCCCTAACGTGTAGTGTGTCAGTATCTGTTTTACCTAGATATCATGGTTTGATGGATTCAGGACACGATTTTACTGCACCAGTCGATTGTACCAAGTTTACGCAACACTTCAACCTAGGTATTAGTCAGGTTTACATTCGATAGAAGTGATATGAACTATCTATGGGCAGAGGTTATAATGACATAGATGTATAAGGCATCACTTTACTTGAGTACAATATAATATGTGCGTTCCCACTTACTCTGTGCTTTACAATATGGTTCAGTCAATTGAGATTTTTAAAATTTCTCCTACGTTTTCCCGAGGGGTTATGATTGAGTCCTAAAGGGACAAAACAGGTGATTGGTGTAGTTTGGTTCATAAAACAGCAGTAACGATATCCTGAACTTAGCTAAATTTTGTATTTATGATATGTGGATAACGTTTTCGGAGTATCTAATAACATTGTTATACACCTAATGGGAATTGATTATGAATCCTAATTTTACTGCTTTACATCAATATGTTAAATATCTAACCAGGAACAAACTAGTTCCTATCTACCCTAAACGACGTTAGGGTCAACAAAGAAGTTTATAATAGAGGTATGCTATGCTTGTAGAATCGGTATTATAATTACTCTACCTTAAACGACGTTAGGGTCAACAAAGAAGTTTATAATAGAGGTATGCTATGCTTGTAGAATCGGTATTATAATTACTCTACCTTAAACGACGTTAGGGTCAACAAAGAAGTTTATAATAGAGGTATGCTATGCTTGTAGAATCGGTATTATAATTACTCTACCTTAAACGACGTTAGGGTCAACAAAGAAGTTTATAATAGAGGTATGCTATGCTTGTAGAATCGGTATTATAATTACTCTACCTTAAACGACGTTAGGGTCAACAAAGAAGTTTATAGTATATGCTTGTAGAATCGGTATTACTCTACCTTAAACGACAACAAAGAAGTTTATAATAGAGGTATGCTATGTATTATAATTACTCTACCTTAGAATCGGTATTATAATTGCTACTTGTAGAATCTACCTTACCTTAACGACGTTAGGGTCAACAAAGAAGTTTATAATAGAGGTATGCTATGCTTGGAGAATCGGTATTATAATTACTCTGCGCAAGGCTGAAGTATGCCAGTGAAAAGTAAAATAGGATCCGATACAAAATCCGTAGAAATTGATAAACAAATTAATGTCAAACTTAAGATGAAACATTTGAAATGCATAATATCTGGAAACTTGTTGAAAAGAAATATGTTTAATTTAGCTTTGAATGTGACAACCTGTATTACTGATCAAGATGAATCTGCACCTGCATTACAGAACAGCAGAGCTATGCTAATTGATGGTTAGGGTTTGATAACACTAGGGCGCCACCTTAACAGTTGTTGTGTTGAGAATGTAGGAATGAATGCTCCAACATTCCGAGTCTCGTGATAAATGACTCACTTGAAGAAGTGTTTTTGCGCTTTTCAGGTTTCATATGTACACAATTTTTATACTGGAAATATTCTTAAAAACGAAGATGTAATCCAAAAGTTTTAAAAACACATTTGATAGCTGAAATGCAGAAATATGGACACAACATTTCAACATAAGGTACTGAATCATATAATCGTGATAATATCTCAGGCATTGACATCCATATACTCCTGCCAAGTTTAAGGGTTTTAGGTTTCAAGGACCACAGAAATGTTTTTAAACAGGCGGAAGTAGATTGAATCAACATCATTGAATGCACGCCTTTATTTTGAAGATAAGAAGCTGAGCAGTACTAGTATTGTATGTTGTACAGAAAAGTCCAGACCAGCATAACAGTCCGGATGTTTACTTAATTTGATAGAGAAAGTAATGTCTTAAAGTTCCTGTTTATTAAGTCGATTTCTGATAAGGTGTGATCTACGGATAGTGAGGAAAGCTTCAGGTATTACAGTGATGTGTATGTGTAAGACAGATTGAAGATGTACGCGGGGTGATATGAACATATGTCATAGTGACATACTAAGATAAAGTATTGGGTTGTATCGCGAGATATATTTGTGGGTTGCACTATGAGATAATTCAGATAAGTTAACGCATTGCACCGTATGATGTAAATAAGCGCGTTCCATCGTAAGTGTAATATATGTAAGTGAGTTGAACTGTTAATTACTATATAAAAATTAACGGATTGCACCTTGAGATGTTATAGATAAATAAGTCAGTTGTACCGTGAGATAACACAGATAAATAAGTCAGTTGTAGCGTAACATGTTATGGATAAAGAAGTCAGTTGTAGCGTAACATGTTATGGATAAATAAATCAGTTATACCCTAATATGTTATGGATAAATAAGTCAGTTGTACCGTGAGATAACACAGATAAATAAGTCACTTGTAGCGTAACATGTTATGGATAAATAAGTCAGTTATACCCTAATATGTTATGGATAAATAAGTCAGTTGTACCGTGAGATAACACAGATAAATAAGTCAGTTGTACCGTGAGATAACACAGATAGATACGTCAGTTGTACCGTGAGATAACACACATAAATAAGCGGGCTGCATCATGAGAAAAAAGTGTTATACCATACACTCAGACTGCAATATAGATTTCCTAAGTACTGGGCGAAACTTATGAAACTGAGTTTAATACCTTTTGATAATTATTGCCATTCTTCGAGGTGTTCTATCGAAATCATCACATACAATCATTCTACTTTTTCTATTCTCTTACAATTTACAATTTCCTAATATGTTTCGAACATGGCCAAAATCACTGTATTTGTAAACATGAGAACAAAGACAATTGTATATATATACATGTATTACAACAAGTATGTCCTCACAATTAGTAGGTTCTGAACAGGAAGCATTAAACAATCAGAAACATTAATTCCATATTATCAAACCATCCTGTAACTTACAAAATTGTAGAGTAAAAGCAAGTTTGATGGTCGATAACACAGAAAACTCCTGGTATTAAGTGATAACACGGGTGGAAAATACACCACATAGATATAGAGTGCAGACCGGAATAAAAGGGGAATGCCAACATCCCAAGTGTTGCAATGGGGGCCGCAGATTTATTTTGGTCTGTATAATGTTGCCTTCGCAGAAGAGACGGTAGGAATATAGAAAACGAAATGTCTCTAATCTGTCGTTTTTAGCATTTCCTTTCCCACCCTTTCCCCTCACAGTTTTAATTCTAACGATATTAGGGGGAAATGTGACGCTGGGGTTATGACAATTAGACATAGATACAGGAAAGTGGTATATATATTACAACAACAGGATCTTAAAATATATTGTAGAACTCCTGAGCAGTTGACTAACTTCCCTATTCAAATGATTCTTGAGATAGGAATCAACGGATTAAAACAATGAAATAAAGAAATGAAAATTAGCGTTGCTTTTATCTATGGATCAGTTTCATTTTTATCTTAACGTTTAAGAATTGGTCATTTAGTTCATCAGGAAAATATTATTTGATAAGAATCATGTAAATTGTTGTATAGCATATACGATAGTAAAAATTGACTTGATGCGAGTGTTTTACACATGACTGAGTAGTATCCGATTATTGTAGGCTTGATATATCTGCCTCGTCCTACATCTACATACCAACAATATAACCCGCTTTTAACCCTTCCCACGTTCTTATAACTTTAACATGCAATAAACTGTCACAATCAAAGTGGGTCAAACCTAAAAATCCAGAAATATTACGAAAAGATAAAATCTTAAACATTGATTTCTATAAATAAAAAAAATCATTTGAAGTCTAGACATGCCAAGATACATGTAATAAACTCCATATACAAGCGAGCGCTTAATATTTGTAATGAAAAATGATATATACTTTAACTCACCCAGACGCCTGTTTATAGTTTAGTTAGGCGACACTCTTCTTACACACACCCGGTTTTACTAGTGGGACATTTTTGTGTGATGGACATTATTCAAATAATTACCGCTGTGGACGACATTCATATGTTATGAACGATAAGTTATATTGATTTTTTTTCTAGTTACTGGTCTTCGGGGATGTGAAAGGGACGACCTCCTAGCTTAAAACCATTTAAAAAAGACATTTGTTCGTATTGGCAATGTATGTTCCTGTAATTATATAAAATAAATACGCCTACCCATATTTAAATCTTTCACTTCTTGCCCTGGCAACACCGGGTAAGACGAAGCTTCAATAATTGTGAGGAAAGAGGTCACTTAAAAACAGGTTCGTGTTCACTTATAACTAAAATACCAAGAGCTAGGAACGTAACCGGGTGTACAAGCGACAAGTTGCCCCGATAGCATCTCGCTTCTCACTTACAACCAGGCTAAACTACCCGACTGTAACTAAAGTAAAGCATTTACTTCGGTTATCTCTTGTTGTTTTATAAACAGACGAACAAACAGGCCAACATCCATTCTATTCACATAAAACCTGACAATTGTGAAATCTAGACGAGTGAGTTGTTGTATAAGACAGATAAAGAGAGATATGGCGTAGAAGGACAGTACTGAATCATGCCGTGGGATATTATCCATGACGGCATTTGAAGTTTTACTTCCTATCCTCTGTATGAATGGCGAAATTTGACACTTCCGGTTAGGAAAAACTGACCTTTTTATAAACAACTCCAAACGATCTCTAATTCAAACAACCTGTAACTTTTTTGGAAGTCACTATGCTTAAAAACAGATTGACATGTAAATGTTAGGACCAAGGCATGTTTTGTAAGATTTAAGCTCACATTTATTACATCCACATACTCCATTTATAACGTAACCAAGGAAACAGACAGTAGGAATCTAGAACTGTGGTGTAGCTACGTATTTACATTGAAACGTAATGGACACATGAACAGGGAATTTTATACATTTTATAGATTGAATGACTCAATTTGACAACGCCATAAAATCGTGTTCTTCTCTGATCTAGTTTACTACACAGATCCATTACACCGAACACGATTCACTAAAATGTGGCTCACTATTTACATGACAACGGTGTAGATCTCTACAGATTTATTATCTATACAAACCTATTGTAGATCTATATAAATTAGGGCCATTACACCTTAACAAGATTCATTATTACACAAACTTGGTGTAGATCTATATAGTGTATACAGACCTGGTGTAGACCTATATAGTGTATACAGACCTGGTGTAGATCTATATAGTGTATACAGACCTGGCGTAGACTTATAGAGTGTATACAGACCTGGAGTAGACCTATATAATGTATACAGACCTGGTGTAGACCTATATATAGTATACAGACCTGGTGTAGACATATGAAGTGTATACAGACCTGGTGTAGACCCATATGGTGCATACAGATCTGGTGTAGACCTATATATAGTATACAGACCTGGTGTAGACATATGAAGTGTATACAGACCTGGTGTAGACCCATATGGTGCATACAGACCTGGTGTAGACCTATATAGTGTATACAGACCTGGTTTAGACCTATATAGTGTATACAGACCTGGTTTAGACCTAAATAGTGTATACAGACCTGGTGTAGGTTTATTTAGTGTATTCAGACCTGGTGTAGTCCTATATAGTGTATACAGACCTGGTGTAGACCTATATAGTGTATACAGACCTGGTGTAGACTGTATAGTGTATACAGACCTGGTGTAGACTTATATAGTGTATACAGACCTGGTGTAGGTTTATATAGTGTATACAGACCTGGTGTAGATCTATATAGTGTATACAGACCTGGTGTAGACCTATATAGTGTATACAGACCTGGTGTAAACCTATATAGTGTGTACAGACCTGGTGTAGACCTATATAGTGTATACAGACCTGGTGTAGGTTTATATAGTGTATTCAGACCTGTTGTAGTCCTATATAGTGTATATAGACCTGGTGTAGATCTATATAGTGCATACAGACCTGGTGTAGACTGTATAGTGTATACAGACCTGGTGTAGACCTATATAGTGTATACAGACCTGGTGTAGATCTATATAGTGTATACAGACTTGGTGTAGACCTATATAGTGTATACAGACCTGGTGTAAACCTATATAGTGTATACAGACCTGGTGTAAACTGTATAGTGTATACAGACCTGGTGTAGACATATGTAGTGTATACAGACCTGGTGTAGATCTATGTAGTGTATACAGACCTGGTGTAGACCTATATAGTGTGTACAGTCCTGGATTTGACCTAAATAGTGTATACAGACATGGTATAGATCTATATAGTGTATACAGACCTGTAGTAAACCTATATAGTGTATACAGACCTAGTGTAGACTGTATAGTGTATACAGACCTGGTGTAGACCTATATAGTGTATACAGACCTGGTGTAGACCTATATAGTGTATACAGACCTGGTGTAGACCTATATAGTGTATACAGACCTGGTGTAAACCTATATAGTGTATACAGGCCTGGTGTAGACTGTATAGTGTATACAGACCTGGTGTAGACATATGTAGTGTATACAGACCTGGTGTAGACTGTATAGTGTATACAGACCTGGTGTAGACCTATATAGTGTATACAGACCTGGTGTAAACCTATACAGTGTATACAGACCTGGTGTAGTCCTATATAGTGCATACAGACCTGTAGTAAACCTATATAGTGTATACAGACCTAGTGTAGACTGTATAGTGTATACAGACCTGGTGTAGACCTATATAGTGTATACAGACCTGGTGTAGACCTATATAGTGTATACAGACCTGGTGTAGACCTATATAGTGTATACAGACCTGGTATAAACCTATATAGTGTATACAGGCCTGGTGTAGACTGTATAGTGTATACAGACCTGGTGTAGACATATGTAGTGTATACAGACCTGGTGTAGACTGTATAGTGTATACAGACCTGGTGTAGACCTATATAGTGTATACAGACCTGGTGTAGACCTATATAGTGTATACAGACCTGGTGTAAACCTATATAGTGTATACAGACCTGGTGTAGACATATGTAGTGTATACAGACCTGATGTAGACCTATATAGTGTATACAGACCTGGTGTAGTCCTATATAGTGCATACAGACCTGGTGTAGACCTATATAGTATATACAGACCTGGTGTAGATCTATATAGTGTATACAGACCTGGTGTAGACCTATATAGTGTATACAGACCTGGTGTAGACCTAAATAGTGTATACAGACCTGGTGTAGGTTTATATAGTGTATTCAGGCCTGGTGTAGTCCTATATAGTGTATACAGACCTGGTGTAGTCCTATATAGTGTATACAGACCTAATGTAGACCTATGTAGTGTATACAGACCTGGTGTAGACCTATGTAGTGTATACAGATCTGGTGTAGACTGTATACAGATCTGGTGCAGACTGTATATGTATACAAACTTGGTTTATACCTATCTGAAGAAGTTTTACCACGTCTGGACACAGATCTGTATATACTGGATCATTACACTTCAATTCAATCGAATTTTGTTTTTGTTTATGGTTTTATATATCTGTACACGTCAAGACCCCGTTTTTTAAGATATGTCCTGATACTAAGGGTATTCCGTGTAGATGACGTCACATTATATGTTTGATATTTTGAAATATGATTTCGAATCAAAGTTTTGTTAATATTAAATTATATCTTGTTGGTTTCAGAAAGAAATATTTTTTACAAGATACACAAATAAAAAGCACATTTTCTTACAATTGTGATTGATAATAAGAGCTTAAATTCTGAAATTGAAGTCTCGGAGGCAAATGCGAAAAATCTAAAGTTATCGAAAGAAATGTCAATTTTACCCATTTCTGACGTTTTAATTAGCCATTACCATTTCTTATCGGGATCATCAGTGAGAGCTAAAATGTTTACTAGATTCCAACGACGTTTAGGTATACGGCTCAGAACGTAATGGATGGTATCCAATAGATAGATATTACTATAAACACTTCAGACTAAGACGAGAAAACGTTGATTATATTATATAACAAATACTCACACTAGCTATAATGAAAACTGACTTTTGAGAAACAACGAATAGATCATTTTTGGTAATGTTTTATTAATTTGTATACATGTTTATTACCATATTGACTGTACGTTACCGAAAATATTGGCAATGAAGAAATATCTGTGTATTATAACATTAACAATATAACAATATAAATGATCAACCGTACTCTTTGCATTGTATTAGGTTAATACGTCACTAAACTTCTGTTTTGTATTTTTTGAGAAGAAATGTAGGGTCCGAATGAATCAAAGCCATGCACATTTGTTTCATACTGCATCACCACTTAAGTTTTAGTGTCTTCCACGTTTTTTATGTGCCATTGAAACTTTCTTTGATATGTGTTACAATTAAAGTAAAATCATATTTCACTGATTTCATGAAAATAATATCAAAAAGAATTTCGATTTTTATAACAGTTTTCGAACAATAAAAATTGGGCATTTTTAGAGGTTTTTTGTATGTTTGGTTAGTTAAAAGTCCACCAAAAACCTTTACTCTCTTAAACCTCTCTGAATATTAGACCATGTTTAACAAATAACAAGCGTAGTTTATAAAACATGGAAGTTCTGTTACAAACAAATATTGATATTATACTGAGCTATCATTTAATAAAACCACGAGAAAGACACTTATAAATTGTTCCAGTGAATCTGGTGTAAATGCATAAAACATCTTTGGAACAGTCAATTTCGCGAGGAAACGAATCAACAAAGTAAAAACAACTTGCACGATATGTGTAGTTATAAAGAACACGGATTTTAGAAAGATTAACAATGTACAATTGATTAATGAGAATAGAAATTGCAAACATATTTTGTTGATAGAAGACAGCTGATATACATATTTTAGATTAAACTCAACAGTATTCCAAACATCATCAATAGTCAAATTATCCGAACTGCCTAATGATACAGAATTTCAGTAAAAATATTGATATATTTCGATAAATACTTATCATAGTAGACAGATTATAAACATTAGACCAAGATGTAACAATGGAGTATCAGGTATGAATGACTTACAGTTGTGTAAACCATAGAAGAGACATTGTGAAAGTTAATGTTTGTTGTACAGTGACAGTGCGATAAATATTGAATCTATGTATTACGTACCGTAGCAGATAAAAATAAAAACCTTATATCATAAAGGATATAACATCATATTAAATAATTTATGACATTTCATAGTATGTTCAATATTCTATCAAACCACAAGGAGCAAATGAATTAAATATAATATTCGCTGTAGCAAGCATGTCTATGATTCAATATCACACGAGACACATACGTACCAAAGTGGTGTACACCATGATCGATACTGATAATCCTATCTACTTATAGACAAGCTCGAGTGTGCAAGTTATCTACAAGTCACTATGTTATACCTAGAAACATTTACCATAGTTAAAAGCAACATGTTATTTTTATCATCACATAATCAGTGTAAGGTTGTACTGTCCATATAGTCGTAATCATCTCCACTAAAAGTCACCCGAAACAAAAGTCTACGATTTAAAAAAAAAGGTTTTAAATAAGTAAATAATTGCGATTTGCCCACAATCTCATAATGTGATGTATAAAGAGTTTTCCAGTTGAGGTGTGTGTGTTCCCAGTCCATGACGGCTGGATGCTACAGTTGTGTAAACAAGGAGGGAGCACATGTACAGAATGTTTCTCGGTGTAAATCCAGGGCAAAATATCGAACAAGACTCCCCATCTATCTATTCCTAGTTATTAACATATGGACCACGTAATATAATGCAGAGACAAAAGTATGAGAGACTGTGCAATTATTTCTGTTAACCTACATGTACATATGAAACCGTAATTACCTGAAAAAAACTTATTAATGGGAATATGCGGTTTAACATTAAAATATTTATTTTTTTGTTAAAAGTGAAGATAATACAAAAAAGATGTGGAAAATATTATCATCATTACTAAGAAAAATAAAAACACCTGATCAAAAAGTGCATACGTTACTCTATCAGTAAGCCGGAGCTCTGAAGTACGCTACCAATATAGAAATGGTGAAAAGGCATTATTGGTCAAAATTAATGAACATATTGTCTTAACACTTACCATAGCAAACGTCCACATGGATAAGCTATCCTTAATAGATCGTTGTTCAAGTTCACTAATAACAAAGACACTTCCTAGGTATATGGGTCGTGCACACCAGAGAGGACTTGCTGGTGTATGCCACAGCCAGCCAGAGTACAGTGATAACACACTGCCTGGTACACAACTTAAAACTCGCCTGACAAACCGCTGGGCAAACACCGCGCTATAATCCAGGGGTATAAACCTTACTCAAAATTTACGACATCACATCGACAAGAGATATTTAAATTAAAAAATTTGTATACTCCTGTCCGAAAACGACGGATCAACGGGAACTTACTTGGCCATTAAACGATTGAGCAGAGCGCTTATAAATCCGCGCCCAGTTAGTGTCTATCCCTGAGGGATTTACCTGGCTAGAGCACACACAGACAACCATTGTCACAAGACTAACGATGTCACTTTGACTTTAGAGACTATCAACATGGCCAAAGGAGTACAAATTCAAAATTGTTAATGCTTTTATAAGATTAAGTTAAACGTATTTGTTATTTTGAACTAGACATGTTATCACGAATATGTTTCGTGTTCCCCTACACAAATACATTAAATGTGAGTTTACATGTGACTCTTAGATAAATAATGGTTATACTGAAAGACTAAAATCAGTGAAAGTGTATGATATCATTTAATAGCTACTTCATTTGTTATATAATCGTTATTATCGGCCTGTTGTCCAGTAACTAAGCCAATATTTAGAACTCTTCAGTAATATAATATATATACCTTAGAACGTTTTCCATTAGCTGTTTCAGCCAGAAATCAGCTGTGATGTCATAATACCAAATATGAACAATGGCGTTACATCATTAATGGAACAACAAATCGGCTGCTTCCGCATGTTTTTTTCTCCACATTTTAACTTTAAAACCTGTCAAACTTTCCTTGGTTTCTTTTTATTATTATTATTTAACTTTGGGAATCCCAAAGTTATGCTCCGAACACAAAAACGGACGGACGGACAGACGAAGCGGCAATTACATGCTTCCGCGAAAATTTTGGCGAGCATTGAAACGAATGACCAGATAACAAGAGGCCTAGTGGGCCTGCATCGCTCATCTGGTATTTAATATTCAAAAAAAATAGAAGCCTGGCATTTCTGATGTGATCTTAATGTAAATTCATTATTTTGTAATTAGGTATACGAAATACACAGACAGAGCTTTGCAGATAACACGATAGATTTTTACCTGCTCTCACCAACTAATGATTCGTAGAAGACAATTAATCTTGTCAATATAATTATATCACCGTTCTCGTTTGTAATTACATAACTCGTGGTGTCTTTCCAGCTGCTAAAGTATTTATATGATATATCATACAGTGACATCAAAGTCTGTTGGGTCTGTTTTACACACCTCTAACGTAACATCACCTGACAAGTGAAGCACTGATGGTTAGATACTTGGCAACTATTTGTATCGCATATTCAACAACATATCAGAACGTTTGGCTATCGGCATTCCGATAACACCTAACGATAGAGAATTCATGAAGGAATATTTAAGAAGAGTTCTATCTTATATTTTTTTCTCGTAATAGGATTGATATTGACATTGTAACAGAAAAAAAACCCTGAAATAAAAACAGAGAAACGTCTTTTAAAGTTAATTGCTTACTAATTCACCATTGAATTGTAATGCCTACACCCTCTGTAAAAAAGGGATATAGGAAGCAGGACTGCAAGACCAACTAATATACAATACAGATTAGCCAAACATGAACAGGAAATATTGCATTAAACAAATAGGAAAGTTGTTTAGCACCAACAATATTGCTAAAATCGTTCAAATGTCTAACATGTTTGATTTTATTGTATCATAAGACAATATATAAAATTAATTAGTAACGATATCAACACTTAATTAGAACAAAAGCATAGATATACGGTACGTACTTTAAGTTTTTGAATAAGCATTTTTCTTTTTCTTCTTTAAAATTTAGAACCTTCAATTTCGCCTGCTGGCCTCGTTTAGAGTTATTTTAAAACTAAGATTAAATGGTATCTTAATTTATGTAACTTACAATTGTAAAATGTTCGAAGCAAGTGCTTAAGATGCACTACATTATATCTGTGCCTGTTATTACTGACAGAAAAGCCACATTTGTTGAGATATTTTGAAATAAAGAGGTCAAGTTGATCAAAACCTCGTTTTATGCAGAATTGATAGAATTGTGAATATGAAATAATAAAGATTTTTTTAAATGAATGTTTGCACTTTATCCGATTTCGACAAAATTTTGCATGAATGAAAATGAATGAAAGTTTAATTTGATGTTTAAGCAAACGGGGAAAAAATACTCCAATAACCAGTGTTATAAAAAGTAGATATTACTGTTACTGGAGTAGTAATAAGCTGTTTCGTTATCTATGAAAATTTGCATACAAGTAATAAACCTGCAATGTGTGACCTAGTACGCAAATTTTCGCCGTCAACCGAAATGATGTACACATAAAAGATTATGTTTCCGTGGGAATAATGAGGTTCCACATCTACCACCAAAAAATGTCTACGAATCGTTAAGAATATGCCAAAAGTAGAGGTGGTAGTATTATATTTCCACAATATCATTATGATTTGAACCTCCGGCCACAGACCTCACTTCTGTTGTCAGTCGTCACGCATATACCGCCATGATCATTGACATAATTATCAGATGTCGTGAAATAGGCAATTCAAACGCACGAAGATGTGGAGGGGTCGAAACCCTGGGAAACACGACTCCGTCTATGATATACAGACCCGCTTACAATTGGTTGACTTTAATGGAATTGAGGGATGGAAGGTGAACATAATAGATTTATCTACGAAACCAGAGACGTCACAAGACAACAAAAGTCTGTCTGTGTCTATACTTAAAATCGCTCACTATAAACAGACCATTACACGCTATAATGTTAGACCTGAGTGACGACCGATGATTATATATATATATTCTGGCAATGTTTTACTGAATACATCCATAAAACTTTATCAAGAAGTTCAATGTTACGAGATTGTAACGATTCCATTTAGCAGGAGCTAGTATACCAGCCATGTTGGCTGCTACGTTAGTTTGCATTTTATCCTTGTCTTAAGTTGTTGTTTAATCATCATGTTTGTGTTACATCATCATATATCACTAAAATGTAGCAGCTTAGACTTCTAGATAGATAGAAAAGGCAGCGGCAATATGCACTTCAATGTATCTATAATAGGCCTGTACTTAGATATGTCTCACGTTTAGTTCATATACGTTTATTGACATTACAAGATATGTACGAACGTTTAAAAATCACAAGAAAAACTACCCTTTGTGTGATAAATATTAATATTTTTCGGAAGTGTGTATTTTACTTTCAAACGGATGAGAAAATAACTACATAATATGATTAGGAAATGGCAACGTGAAACATATTTGCATGAAAAATAAGTGAATATGCTATCCAACTAGGTTTGGATGCTAACTCCAAGATAGGATAAGAACTCCAAAGAGCTCTTGATACATCTAGAATATCCGCTCTGAAGAAACATGTCATTTTTCCACTCAATGTCATATTCCGAACCAGACGAAAGCCTTGGTTTCTCCGAGAAAGGTTTACAGCATAAATTGTTGGGAAAGTACAACACCTTGATGAAATACACTAATATTTTGGTACATGATCTACCAATCGGTTATTTTGCATGTCCATGTGACCGAACTGTTTCTCATCTCTCTTGCGGGCATGTTTTGTTTTTGTTCTTGTTTTCACAGACCGTTTGTTTTTTCTATGAGCTTGACCGAACAAGTGACAAAGACCACACCAAGTCCTTCAGCGTGGCACACTCCCCTGTATCTGCCGCTCACTTTGATTATTACAACGTATCAAATAGGGACAGTTTATCGGTGGAATTATAACAGTTTACGCATTGTGAATTCCCACGTTCTTTACCTTACTTCATTTCCAACCTATGATGTTAACATGTTGTAGTTGATTCAATGTCTATTGATTTATCACGATTTCACGACCGTCATGGATCAAACAGCAACATATGCAAGTTTTTGAAAAAATTACTAGTAAATGGTCGTTTCAGAATAATTTCGTGAGAGAATTCATTTTGTTATTTGGATTATTTAATACTCTGAAGTCTTTAAATCTTTCGATACACGTGACCGTATTCTCATTGTACGCCATCAAGCGGCTAGAATACACCCACATAATCACGCAATTAAACAGTATTAGACCTACTCACATGTATAAATGTTAACATATAATCATTAAATGATCTTTTTATGGCATTTATGGTCGGTGTAAATGACAGAGCTTTTTGCATGAAAAATCATACCGTGCGCTATATTTTGATTCGATTTAAAACAAAAGTGTATTATACTAAGTTATTCGATACCGACAGTGTAACATGACTAGTTCCATTGGTGAAGCGATGTACCGTCACCGTTGATGCTATCTTGGCCAGCTTTCGGTACATTAAATTACACGTCCTTTTCGCAATGTTACATAGCGCCATACCATGTAAATGTATTTATCATAAAATCTATCACGGGGTTTGATATTTCATATTTTTGCCATAGACATCCTTACTTTACTATCACATTACAACATTTTGTCCAGTTTGTTAACCAGCATGGCTATCTCTAGCTATCTACGGTCAGTGTCAGACCTAAAAGTTATAGAACCACCCATGCTTGTGAAGGAGATGCTATCGTTATCATGTAATTACGAAGTCTGAATTCCAAAATGATGAAACATACAACAACAAAAGTATATCAAAGATATTCAAAAGAATTCTTAGTGACAAACACGTCCACGGAAAACTTAACTCCGTGTTTATGACTATTATTTACATTCTAAATAATGAATAAAAATGGATTATGAATTCCATTATCCGAGTGTGTTGGGAACACGACCAAGCCTTACAAGCAGTAAATAAAAGGGAACTGGATTCCTTTGTTGTGCGGACAGGGAACTGAGTGTTGACAAGTATGACGACGGTCGGTTTTAAGTACTGGCCCCTAGCGCGGATTAGTTATCTTAGGACGCCTGTTTACGTCTTCTATCTACAAGATTAATCCGCATTCCCTTTTTCCATTCTAAGGAAAACGCAGCTATGTAATAGGACAATACCGGTAATAAAGTATTAGTTATAAATACTTTATATCGACTGCACAGTAGGCCGCGGGCTCTAAGCCCTATGATCCAACTACTAGCGCGGAAGAATCCATGAAAAGGTGGATAACACTATGGCACTGTAAACAAATCCTTCCGCCTGAGTGGTTAAATGGGATCACGACAAACCCCGCTAAGTTGTGATTCGGTCTTCTGAAATTGTTCAGTCATTTGTCAGGCCCATGGTAAGTTGATAAACCGTACTGACAGTTTTGGGCCTGACGGCTAAAAATGGATCAATTTTCAAACGTTCCGAAAAGGACGTAGACTACTGGAAGACTTATATCATGGCTTAGCGAAAACTCCTGAGAAGCGCTAATGACAAGCTGTTGGCCACTAACAGTCGTGTACTTTTAAAAATGCTCAGTTCCATTAGTCTCTTACATACCACTTTTTTCATTTCAACGTGATATGCCAATTGAAATTTCTAATTGATACACATTGTACATTTATAATGTTTGATATTTCCGTTGCTTTATTCTTACCAAAAAGTCATGCATCACTGGCCACCATAAAACAGATATACATCGATTAACTACTTGTCATAAAAAAGAAAAACATTTTTAAAATGGAAGAAAAGCTTCACGAAATCGTGATAATGAGGAACATACTGCAGACATGTTATTGCTTTTCTTTCAACCTTCAGTCCTATAGCTAAAAGTAGAAACTTAGCTGGATCTCGTCCATATATCGCGAGATTTCGGGCGCAAAGGACACAGTACAGCAATTGAATATGGATTTGAAAAGAGAAAATAAAACGATAAATGACATACTGAACCATCGGACTAATTTACATTAAGTACCAGCATATGTTTGAGACTGTGTCGTCGCGTGTATTGTAATCTTGGAAGAGGGTCTAGTACGTTGCAAGAACCCAATCCCAATCCCTTTCGTGTGCTTTTAATAACATAAAAATATGTTTGAATGAAGAAAGAAAGAAAGAAAGAATGAATGAATGAATGAATGAATGAATGAATGAATGAATGAATGGAAAGACGTGATTGAATATTCGTCAGTGATCCCTTACGTCGTTAACGGGGGTCAAACGGTTTTAATCCCCATTCATAGGAACGTTACGTAACAAAATCAGGACACTTACATGTAATGGACGACGTTATGATAATGTTGAGATAGATGAAGAGCAACAAACAAAAGTTTCATATTTGCTGACATATCAAGTTGTTTACACCGTATCCCTAATTATATCATGTACTTGTCTCAAATCGCCTCCATTAAAAAAGTCCTAAGGGAGATAACTACTGTAATTAGTTCTTATCGTGGTTTACATTGCTATTTTTATATGAAGACACACACAAAACATATCCCATTAAGGTGTAGACATCATGTATATTCAGATCATCAAACATGGACGTTAAATGAATAAGATAATTTCTGATCGCACAAAATTCATACGTTATTTTTTATATAAGTTATTGTAAATTTTACCAAAATAACTACCAGCAACGAGTTTGATGTTTGGCGAGCCCCGATCTTTATTTGACAACATCACCAATATATTACTGTCACATTAACTATCAGATTTCAGGGTGTTGTTTGTGTGATCATATTCTGCAATAAAACAGTAAAATGATCAGTTATAGAGCTACCAGAGCTGTATAAAGTCATACCAAATCACAATGTCTCCCATCCACGTCTTCTAAATAAGTAACATTGTAAAAAAAGATCTGATATGTCCTATTTGAGTAATGTAATAAAGTGGAGTGCTTTTCTGACGTAAGTGTAATTGTAAACAATAGACAGTGAAATCGTTCTATTATATAGGTACCAAGGTACAGTGGAGTCGGTCCCTGAGATAAGTAACATTGTACAGTGGAGTCGGTCTCTGAGATAACTAACATTGTACAGTGGAATCGGTCTCTGAGATAACTAACATTGTACAGTGGAATCGGTCTCTGAGATAACTAACATTGTACAATGGAATCGGTCTCTGAGATAACTAACATTGTACTGAGGAATCGGTCTCTGAGATAAGTAACATTGTACTGTGGAATTGTCCTTCAGTTGAGTGGTTCTCTGATGTATCGTGGATATATCACAACAGTTTACAGTGGAGTCGGTCTCTGAGATAACTAACATTGTACAGTGGAGTCGGTCCCTGAGATAACATTGTACAGTGTGAAATTCTCTGTTGATCGGAGGAATCTCTGAGATAAGTGACATTGTACGGTAGATTCGTTCTCTATGATAGCAATCTACGTGTCGTGTTGCCATGATAATCTATCGCAACAAAATGAGTAATAATGCATTAAAACTGAACTTTTCTCTAAAAAATAGACTGATACGTTATTTCGAGAGCCTAAATAAGTTTAGATATATCTCAGGGCCTTAGATATATATTTTTTAGCCTTGTAACTGAAAGATAAATTTATCGCGAAATTCATCACTCCAAGTCGACTCGATTCGACGAATTAACACGATATTATGTATGACATGTCGTGTTGATATGGCAATTTGTTACGATGAATTATCATGGCAACATGAAAAGTAGATGGCAATTACATGCACCATATTTATTGATAAGGATATTAATGAACATTAAAGTGGTCCTAAAGTGGAGTTTCTATCTGACATAAATATCAGTGTACATTGGAAAGGCATGAAAAGGTGTGCTTATCCGAAGCAAATCACTCTGCACAGTGGAGTGGTTCTGTGACATGAGTATCGGTGTACAGTGGAAGACATAAAAACGTGTGCTTATCCGAAGCAAATCCCCCTGTACAGTGGAGTGGTTCTGTGATATAAGTATCGGTGTACAGTGGAAGGCATTAAAAGGTGTGCTTATCCGAAGCAAATCCCCCTGTACAGTGGAGTGGTTCTGTGACATGAGTATCGGTGTACAGTGGAAGGCATAAAAACGTGTGCTTATCCGAAGCAAATCACTCTGTACAGTGGAGTGGTTCCCTGACATAAGAATCGGTGTACAGTGGAATGTCTCTGACATAAGTAGCAATGTACAGCGGATTTGTTCTCTGACATAAGTAACAATGTACAACGGAGCTGTTATCTGAAATCATTAACACTATACAGTTAAGTGGTTGTCTCCGTCACAAGTGTCCTGGTACTTTCAACTCGTACTCTTGCATGATACCTGCAACAGCGTACACTGGAGTGGTTCTCTAACATAAGCATTCGTGTACGACGAAATGGTTTCCGAATATATTTTTTTTAAGGTAGAGCTGTTGGAATGTTGTTTTTACATTACATCGGCAACGTTTCTCCTGTTTCCTTTTATTTTTCGGATTGACATTTTCTCCTGAAATTTCAGTTCGTTCCTTTCAATGATTTGGTGGATGTAGCGGTTTCAGATATTGATATGCGTGTACTTGGTACAAAACCTCAATATCCTGGTCAGTGGGATGTTTAAAAGTCTACATCAAAAGGTGGCTTTATTTGGTTTAAGTGCGAATACCAATAGAGTTATCCCCCTTTATTTACAGTCGACGGAAACACCAGGTTGTCTACAGTCAAACCTGTTTTGGAGCAAACCTTTGTATGATGGACAGATTGATTAAACCCATTCGATGCAGTTTGCAATGTAACTGACCTCTATACTAAGGACAACTGTCTATAAAGGACAGTTTTCATCTAAACTTGGGTCTTCATAAACAATTTTAACTATCTAAAAATGACTTGCATATCAAACTTAAATTACACTTAGAATATGAGTACTTCAACAACCGAGAGTGTTATATGAAATACATATGAAAAACATTTTTTGTTGAAAACTTACCCTTTGCTACATGCAAGATATCTACACAGTGTTTTGTTTTAGGCATATTTTCCCTGACCCATTTCAAAATTTGTACATGACGATCTGTAAAAATCTTCTGTATAGTAATTCCTGCATCACTGAAGGTCTTCACACTTCTGATCAACCCTTCTTTTTCCATGTGGTAGATACTTTTGACTTAGTTACTCTAAAAATAAAATGTGTGATAAATGAATTGAATGTAAAGGCAAGGGATTGATTTGATTTTTCCCAACACTTCCAAAAGGATTTACTTTTGAATAGACAAAGCTGTTTTACAGCCACTAGGGAAAAGACAGCTTAAACATGCTATGATGTCACAAAAACTGCCAAATGACATCACAATTTCATTCACACAAAAAATTTATTTTACCAACACTGAAACAAGGTTTTCAGCATCATGAGTGTGGGAGAAAAAATCAATCGTGGGGGTTGTAAAGTGAACAAAAAATCTCAACCCTCAGGTGGAGATTTTTCTGTCTACGTTACACTCCCATGATGGAATCACATGATAATAGTACAAAACAAATCACAGATTTTCTAGTAACATGTATGGACAGATTTACTTCACATTTGCAAGTTCACATGGCCTCTGTTTGCCCATTGTAGGCCCCCAAGGGGCCATTTCTGGCCCATTTTTTCCATATGGGAAAACAAAACATGATCGCAATAGAACAAGAGCTTTCAGCTGACAGGTGAACTAAAAACAACTACCAGAACCAATTGCACATCGACTTCTCTGGATTCATCTAAATCCATTATTGTGTAGCTGCCATACTTTGCGGAGTGGCCTGGGGTATCTGCACGTCCATCTCCTCCCAATACAATTTCCCTATTTTCTTGGATCACACTGTCCAAATAACACTGCTGATGGTCATTCCAAACTTGCAATATATGGCTGGCTGAAGAAAATACCTCTGATGTTGCAAAAATATATCGCAAGATATTGTGGCCATATTCATAAAGTTGAACATCCGCAGTGATTTGCTTGGAAGCGACCCAGAAAACAGAATTGCACATGAAAGCAATAAGTTTCCGGCTGGTATTGACCCGATCATTGGTTGGCTCTTCCAAACATTGGTATAGGAACAAAAACCACAGTCCTGTAGAATTTCACTGCTGTACCGCGCAGCTGTTGAATATGTCCAAATGTTGGGCTGGAACATCTTGGGCATGCTGAAAATAATTTTAGGAGTTCTGATTCGTAAACCAAAAATTTTCTGTCTCTTTCATCATTCCTGAAAAAAATCATTTTACTTTAAATTCTTGGTTTGGGCAGTGTATTTTGTCATAATTTGCCAGGCCAACGAAAGGCACTTGCACTGAGTAATAATTTAGCCTTAGTAATACCACAAGAGATCCAAAAAGTGGTGGTGGGATAAAGAAAGTGATATAGATGAAGATGTACATGTACCATTATGTGGTAAAATGTTACTAATTATAACCCTTGAATTAAACAACATTAACATACCACATACCTTTTTAACACAGAGGTCTAGTGACCTTTAATAACAATCATTTAACTTTACAATTGATCATAACAATTAATGAAAACATCTCCCATGGCTTGATTTGTGTGTAGTATCTCATTTTGTAATTACTGTATATTATTCATGAGCAAAAACGATTTGTAACAGTTTTTTCTAAAGCAAAAAATACACAACAGCATTTTTGTGTAAAAAAATCACCTGTCATCATCTATATTGCTATCAGAGTCAACATCTTCATCTGCTTCACTCTAAAATGACGTATTAAATGAACTGTCAAACAAGTCTTCTTGGGGACTATGGTCATCCATATCTCCATTGTCCTCTGTGCCGTCATGATCAAAAGTAAAATTGTGGTCCTCGCACATGTTGGTGTTTGACGTTTGTTCTGGTTTTATAATATCACACTGGATGGCCACAGACTTGCATTCATTGGATGTCGTCTGACATACTACAATAAAGAAAACTGATAAAAGTGGTGTAACAAACTAAGAGAATGAAAACACTTTTTTTCTGAGCTCTGAATATGATAACTTTCTCCTATTTAACACCTTTACAGCAACGTAACATTGGGCTGCACCTGTTCCTTTGGAGCAGAGAGTAGTAGTAAAGTGTAACTATTTAACAATCCGCCATCCATAATGCAGATGCCAGAATTAAAAAAAAGTTTGAAGAAAAAGTTGTACCAGTTTACATAAGCACCGGAAACAAGGTCATAATACTAACATCAGGATTCAAGATGGGTGAAATTTCCGGAAGTGTGTATTACTAACGAAACTCGGAAGTGTACTGGAAAACAAATTCATTAAAAAATTGCAAAAAATGTGGGGGGGACTCCGTCAAACACCCAACACAAATCATTTGTTTTGTGAACAAGATATTATAATTGCAATTTTAACTCAGAGGATTGAGTGTATATTTATCTTCCTTTTCGCAAATCAAACAGAACTGTCTTCATTACAATATGATGAACTGTTAATACATCTGCATAAATTTAACTACAATATCAATTTCTGATGCATAATTTTGATTAATCACTGTACCTTGGTTATGAGTTTTAAAACTTGTTTGTATTTTCTTTGACCTTCTTGCTGGCTTCTTTAAACCTACTTGGCAACCATAGGTTCTTGTTAAAGCTGTTGTTGATCCTGATGGTGTCTAAAAAAAACCGTTAAAATACACAAACTTCAATAAAACACATGAAAACCCTGTTACATAAGTATCCCTTCTGCCCCATGCCTCTCTGTTGTCTGCCTATATCAGACTCCGTAATATCAAGAAAAAATACTAGTTTTTCAACTTTTAAGGAAACAAACTTATTTTTAATCTAGGTATAAGACTGTTATAATAAAGCACTTTTCAAATACTTCTTTATGAACTCTGATCTGTTATCAATATCAAAATATATCCAACAAAGCTGGATCTGGTTCTAACTTCTACGGAATGGATGCTAAAAACTAGGACATAGTTACAAACTCTATTAATACCATTTAGATTCTATGTGCTAAAATAAATTGTCAGATGTTTCCTTTCCATGAACTCATTGCACTTTGAATTGTTTATCCTCAAATTCTTACATGTGGTGTTGAGTTGTCACTCTCCATACCGCACACCATGGTATTTTTCGAACCATTGTCAACATCATGGTCAATCTCCACCAGTTCTGTTGCTTGGAAATGCTGTGACAGTATCCGGAGGTGAAAACAAATGATCAAAATCAAAATAATAATGACTTTTAAAATTTCATATCATAATTCAAATTTGAGACAAATAGGTGTGACTGGCATATACTAGCTACATTGTATACTCTACTGGTATAATACCTTCACTTTAAATGCACATGTTGTATATTTGATTCTCTTCCCAGTATAGAAAGTTGGGGCACCATTATACATATGTGTAATATAGACCAATGAAACATTGACTAGAATTCTAGTTGTCTGAATTTTTAACAAAAGTATAAAAATACCAATACGCACGTCATTACTAGATTGTACATACCCTAGCATTTTCTCTCTTAGTAAAAGCCATTCTTTGTGTCTTTGGCGGTGGTGGCGTCTCTGTAATATTAGACATCGGGCTTGGTTCTGAAGCGTGTATAGATGGAACAGCATCTGGAAGCAGGTCCTTTCTTCGGACTGACTGGCATAAACTTTCCATGATCTTATACTTCGCCGGGTAACAGGACTCGTCGAAATGTTTCGAACAAATTACTGAATGTTTGGTGGCTCCGGCCCAGTTCTTCCTTTTCGATGTTACAAATGAAGTCCACTTTCTACAAACATCATTGTTCTTCAATGGAAAGAAATGAAGGGAAACTCCATATTTGTTGGTGTTGCTGCAACCGAAAACAACATATCTTTTTCCTGAACGTCCGGCAGTCGGCGACGGGTCACCCATGGTCACAATAATTGACAGAAAAATCCACGAACGCTCACAAATATTTGAAACCTAAGTAAAACATTCCATAGATGATGACACTACTGTTAGTTTACCATCAATTATAGTATAAATCAGTCGAATAACATTCAAGTAGGCCAAAAAAACGAAACGATATAACCTGGCTTCTGCTAGAAAACTAATGGCTGCCGGAGTGAGACAGAACGCGCGCTTACTCTAGTGACGTCACTACTGAAGAGCTCTGTTACAGTGGCGTTCGATGATCTCGTTCAGGTGTGTTTTTAGCGTTTTCGACAATAACTTTGGAACGCGTGGATCGTTTTCGACGATTTTTGCGGAAAATGAACAAGCAAAGGCTATTTGATTTAATGACACATATATGACAAAGCATTCAGGTTCCTCTTTAAATCTTACATTGTTATGGTGGATGAAGTTGCTATTTTATTTGAAATCAACGAAGACCGAAAACGTATTGACAAAAGCATGCCACTAGTAATACGTTTTTGCCATGGGAATATGTACTAGTAGTAGTTTTTGGTACAACAAACGTAAGTATGCATCTTATAATAACAAAAATCTATTACACGTAAAACCTTTGACACACAATTTGTGCGTTCACATTTTGTGTATTGCTTCCAAAATCCAACCCCCAACCCCCTGTAATAGACAATGACCAAACAGGTTTATTTATCGAGGCGTTACGTAGGTGAAAACCTAGGCTTATTTATAATATTATGGATTTTACTGAAGAAAATTACGCCCAGGAAATGCTCTTGATCATTGACTTTGAGAAAGCATTTGATTCAGTTTCATAGGAATTTATTGATAAAACACTTAATTTGTAGGAAATGGGTCAAACCTCTGCACTAAAATGAGAGTTCGTCCATTAATCAAGGAGTGGGGGGTGGCTTGTCAAATTTCTTCAAAGTGAAACTTTGAAATTTTAGCAATTGGAATAATAGAAAACAAAAATATAAATGGAATATCTGTGGGTGATTTTCCAGTATTTCTGTATCAGTATGCTAATAACTCTTCTTCACATGAATCTTAAAATGAGCTTAACCAGTTTGCAAATATTTCTGGTCTGAAAATGAATACTAGCAAAACACAGGTAATTTGGATTGGTAGTAAGAAATATTGTACAGACACTTTTTTATTAGAACTGAATTCACAGTGGCTAAAATCTCTTATCAAGACTTGGAGTAGAAAATTACCGTCTCCAATTGGAAAGATACATATTAAGTCACTTTTAATCTCACAATTCAATCATTTATCTATTGTCCTTCCAAATCTAGTATCCAGAACTAATTTCATTTATCATTTAAACACAATTCTTCTTCAACTTTTTTGGAATGGAAAAACTGATCAAATAAAAGGCAATATTTTAATCAAAAATTATTTTGAGGGAGGTTTAAAGATGATAAATATTTCAGATTTCAAGAATGCATTGAAACAAGGTTGAATTAGGAAATTCTTCTTAAGTCCATCTACAAGTTAGTTGAAAATTTCATTTCTAAAACTTATCAATGTTGATCTTGCAGTAACCTGTGGAAATTATCATATCAAAAATTGTCAGGAAAATGTAAAAATAAGTTTTGGAGCGATGTTTTTTACGCATAGGAAAAATTACTTATAAATATGGCTTATTCTAAGGTTGAAGGTAGACAACTCTCTCATGTGAAACGCCTTCTCTGGTACAACTCAAGTGTGATTATTGGTGGGCATTCTGTTTTCAATAAAGATTGGTTCTCAAAAGATGTTAGAGTAATAAATGATATGTTCAAAGATTCTGAATAAATCGCTTTCTATTCTTTTAATGAATTTTTGAAAGTATGGTATAGTCACAAATTTCCTTAGATTCCAAGTAATCTTAAACACCATCAAGAAGAATTTTGACTTGGATAAATATCATTCAGGCAGAAAGAAATGGGCTGAACAGTTTAATTTCGAAGATTCCACATGGACAAGTATTTTCTCGTTACCATTTAATGTTACTAATAATTCTAAACTTCAGTGGTTTCAGTATATAGTTCTACATTACATTTTGACTACAAATTCATTTTTGTACAAGGCAAACATTGTTGATGGTCAAATATGTACTTTCTGTTTATCTGAGATAGAAACTGTAACACATAGTCTGTGGGAATGTGAAAAAGTCCAGAATCTTTTACAAATCTTAGAAATTCTCTTAGAATCACTACTTATCCCATTTAATATCAACAAAGAGTCCTTTAGTTTTGGTTTCAGGTCACTGAAGAATGTGTTTAGCAAAATTGATAATGAGATTAACATTATCATTAAACAATACATTTATAATTCTAGATGTTTTAAGAATTCTCTTGACATAAACGCATTGATAAATGTAATTAATGATCGTTATAAGGTTAAAAGATATATTGCTACAGCAAAGGGAGAGACCTATTAAGAAAGATTCGATGAAGAATGGATAAAATGGAATAACATATTACTTCTGTAAAAACACATTTCCCTTACACATGCTCTTGTTTATAATTTTTCCCTGGCCTTGACAGTTTCTCTTTCTCAAACAGATAAATATTAAAATAGTGTGTATGCCTATTCTTGATTGATACCCTGTTTATACTATTTACAAAGCTCTCTCTCTCTCTCTCTCTCTCTCTCTCTCTCTCTCTCTCTCTCTCTCTCTCTCTCTCTCTCTCTCCATTAAATAAATGCAAAGAAAACAACACTTGTTTTTGTTTATGTGTCTGTACAAATAAAGGAATATTTATCTTTAGTGGTGTAGTGGTTTCATGATAATTAAGTTAACTTGCTTTTTATTATTTCTCTCGAGTATACCTACAATGTCTTTAGGGGATAAGGTAAACGATCGTTACAATATTGTCGATTATGATAACGTATATTTAATGAGTCGATAATTAAAGTTAACCGAATGATGACTGAAGTGATGTGGTGATGCTGATACTGGTGTGTGATCATGCTGATAACGATGATCGTAGCACGACTATATTTGTGTGATTGTGGGCTAAATGTTATGTAGACCCTATACATGTAGAACATTCATTGATCATTTCATCTGACTTGAATAAATAAAATTAAAAAAAAAAAAACAGATTATTTTGCATTGACAAGAGAGAGAATTGCCAGCTATTAATAGACCTTATTTTATTTCATTACCTACATTCAAACAGTTTCAGCCTCTGATGTCTTTAATTAGGCGATTCCAATTCTAAGGAGAAATATTTTCACAAGGATATTCACAGATAAAGGCAGTACTGTCGACAATATTGAATCCATAGACTTAAGTCCGCGTATAGTTGTATCACAATGTTGTATTAATGTTATTTACTTTAAGATCACCATTTCCAAAATAACTAGGTGGATGTATTTGGAAATCGTGAGATAGCGCTTTGAGATCTTCTGTGAGTTATTCCTGGTGACCTTTTAGCTAAATTGAGATTATTCCAAGAGCGCAGCGAAAAGAAAGAAAAGTAACTCAGTAGAAGAAAATCAGAGATATTGTATAAAGAAATCGTTCATATTTCTTGAAGATTATTGAACATTCTGATTTATTGTATTGGTTCGAATTAAGTTTAGAAAATCTGGAGTTATACCATTTTCATTTTGTTTACTTTTCTCCTGTTTGAAAGTCTTTCGAGTTCGAGCTGTTTCGAAATCGCGAGTAGAGTTGCATAGTACATTGTAGCTTATAATGGGAGATCGGTAGGTGTAGATGTTTTGCCACGATGTACAAACCCATATTACTTGTAACCTGCTATGATATTTGAATTTAAGGTGAATTTAGTGCTCAAATTTAATTCACATGATTTATCTGAATTGTCTTAACTTGAAGCGTATACAACTTATTTTAAGCTCGCTCATTACATCAAAGGGGACATAACTCTATTTTCGTCACCTTACACTGAGAGTCCTAATTTCTAGTTGTTTGCGAGCTGGTAATTAGAATGATTTATCGTAAAGCTACGATTTATCATCTTTTATTTGTCGGGTTTTACGCTCATTATTACAGTCTTCCGACCTTTCAGCTACAAAGTCTGATGTCTTGTACGAATAACGAACGCGTTATTTAAACAGTCGTTTCGATGGAACTTTCATTGGTATAATTGCAAGAGGCGTTCTGGCAAATCCTACAATAGAAATCTGCTTGTAATCATATAATTTAAATAATTTCAAACAATAATTAATCATTTATATCGACATTTAAAAAAATATATACACTAAACCATTTGTGTGGATAGCATTACCAAATCGACTTCAAATTATCAATACTCGGTTATGTAGTAAGCATCGATGACGTAATAGCAAAAAATCAAGAGACACATGAAAATAGTAAATAAGTATATGTTTAAATAAATAAAAAATACTTATTAATCAGTGGTTTGCTTATTATGATAAATATTTTGCCAGACACTTGTGTATTTTCAAATCTTTCGCGAATAGGCCTAGGTCTAGTTACATGTAATATAAGTGAAACTGGTGGAGCTGTGTGCATGTGAGGTTTCCTGAATGGAAACACAGAAAGGCTGTCAGTAGAGGTTGTTGTGAGTATTTTCTATATTCGGACGCAGATTTACAGATCCCAATTTACCATTATATTGTTTAACTAAAACCTTGTTGTCAAATTAGATTAAAAAAGAATACGAACCAAAGAAAATATCTATTTATTATTTATTGTTAAAAACAGCAATTTTTCCCGTCGAGATGACATTTCAGACGATAATCATGTACGTTCACATGGTCTTATAACTACGAACTCAGTTTGCTGTAAAGCGTTGTGGTGCGACATACGGTATCACGTGAGAGTTAGGTCCCTTATCATAGTAATAAATAAAGTACAGCAATCAACGTGCAGAAGAAAAAGAAAGATTTCCTTTCTTTTTACCGTTTTCAAATCTATCGACATCTTGACTTGAAAGGGGCGTTTTGACTGGCTAAGAACATGTGAGGGACCGTTTAAAAATGTGCAGGCCTTAAGTTTTACGGAATTCTGTGATATTGCGATAATTACATTGCTTCAGTTTTAGCTCAAATTATTTTGGAATGTGGATAGTCGGCTTGTTTTTATGCATATACTGGAGATTAGATAATAAAATTTCGTTTTATTTCTCGACTTCGTCTGGTGTTAAAATCGAAATTCATGATGTAATCTCCATTACAAGCATAAAAACAAGCATACTATCCTTTAATTTGACCATGTCCTATATATATATGATAAACACACCTTCAATTAATCAGTTTGGTTTTGTAATGAAGAAAATGTGTCATTTTTTCTTCAAATGTTCAACTATATATATTATTGGTAAGATGAAGAAAAAAAAACTTTTTCTCACATGCCATTACTTTCAAATGTAATGACATTTAATGCTAGAGACGATTATCTCCCCTGTGTTAAAGTCATGTTGATGGCGATAAATCCCTCAATTAATCCGTATGTCAAATCATACCTGTAGATCTAGAATTCACCATCGTTACAAACAGGCACTGAAATTAGAGCTTTAAATAGCATTCCCGTCCACAGATACGTACTTCTTACAAAACAACCGGATGGTGTGCATTCAGAAACATATCGTTTATACATTAACTATTAAAGTGTATAACTATTTACAGAAATAAGGTTTCTATTCTGTAGCTATATATACAACTTCACGGGAAACCTAACATTGAATGTCGATATTATCTCTTGCATGGCTGTTTGTGGGTATAAATGATAGCAAAGTGTACTTTGAGGATAAACTCCTCTGTCCAAGTACGGAAGCGTTTGTTGCTCATAGTACGAATCTGTTTTTCTTGAATGCGAAAACATTTGATCTAGGGCCATCACCAGACAATCATGTGGCGACCGCCAGACAATTAAATGGCAGTCGCTATACAATTAAGCAAAGACCACCAGATAAAATATTTTCGCATTACGAAAAAAAAAACATATTCCTATGCGAGCCTTATACGCTTCCGAACTGTTTCATTAACATGCTGTTTATATTTGGAGACCATGTTCATTGACGATCTCGTTAACTATTTTTATTTAAAATGTCACGGATACGTCATATTTATTTAACTACAGTTTAATATGTCTCGTTAGAACTTCAAGTTTATGTGCTTTCACATTTGCAATGTTACGTAACTGGTTAACGAGGGAAGGAAGAGCGCCCTCAAGGGACATAACTCCGACACAATCGTTCTGCCAGCACTTCATGGTCTCCACACAAATATGTATTTGACGTCATCCATTAACGATACATTGTGCAGGACACAGATGGCAATCATAATTTCTCACAGACAGTGGGTGGGGCATAACGAGTTATAAAATACACGGTTGAGTATTACGATATGATATTGGTGTCATGCCCGTGTGTAACATATAGAATTACATGAGTTTCATCAAGTACTCTTTAAACGATTCTATTTAATTGATTTTCCACCAACGTGACTGGAATATGAAATATGTTTGTTCGCTCTCTATTGTAGGGTTAAGACAACAATGGAGTGGCATCTGTCCCATTCAACTTCATTGTTCTGTCCGATACACCCGTCACGGATCTGCACAGTGTATTGTCACGGTATACAGAAACGCGTCTCAGAAAACTAGTTTTCATACAAACCAGGATACTTTTTACGATACTGGAAGATGTTGTACAAATGAGGCTGCTTAATTCTGACCTTATGGATAGTCAGAGTATTCCAGCGACTTGATAATTCACGAAAGTTTTGTAAACAAGGAAGTCGATGGTAATGACAACAATATTCTACAATCAGAAATCTGTCGAAGCTAACTCTCCATCACGCTTCCAACACAGAAAAAATCAGGTATTCCCTAAACATACCCTAAGACCCATTGCTCACAAATTTTTTTAAAGCAATTACAATCGATGCAACAGCTGAATGAATATGGCCTGGGTACAATTCAGTAGGAACGATCTTAAAATTAATCACTACACGTAACAGCTTGCTGGACACGACGTGACGTCATTAACACTTAATTCTTGCCATTTTCAGTCATTCAAAGTTCGTTCAAGAGCGGGCCCGTCACATTCCAAACAGTACTGTCTAGAAATATAAAATAACAAAACACGTATTTCCCCTGATAAATTTGTTATTTAATCGATATATATATTGATTGTGTACAATGTAAAATATTTGAATGTTTGATGATGTTGTAGACTGTGCTTTGTTTATATCAACGAAGTTTCACACAACACATATAAAAAAAGAAGTTACAAAAGACCCACCTTAAGGTGGCATGTTGCCATTGCCTCTATCAATCATTATCAATTGGTCGCAGCTAGATTTTTTTTCATCGAGTAATGAAAAGAGTTGATGAATCCGAAAGCTGCATTTTGCGTACAAACAACGAAAATTGATTAAATCAATTCAGTGTATTATTCTTAAAATAATAAGCAGCTTAGAATTTAAAAAAACAAACAAACAATGACATACCTGAATACTTTTGAATTTTCTTGACACAAACTTACATATGATCAAATCTTTTAAAAAACGATAACTTATATCATTGCTCATATTGTCACTTAATACTACAGCATGCCTCTTGTATGTTGGATTTCTAAAATATTCAGGAATCCTTATAAACAGCATTTTATTGCTGACACGTCTAGGATGAATAAATTTGTAAAACAAAATGTGAACGTATTTCAGTTGAGTTGTTCACATCGCTACCTGATATTTCAACATATCACCAATAACTGACCAATATACACCGACAAACTGACCAAAATTCTTACGATCGATAACCTACCAGTATTTTACCAAACATCGGCCAGAGTCTTACCAGCAATACGTGTATAGCAATACAGACTGAAATCGTCTCATATGACTACAGTATGCAATTAACAACTCAACAACCATGTATTAAACATCTATTACAGTTCCTATTTCAGGACACTTTTTAAAAATATCTTGTTAACATGCTATTCAAACATGAAGTCTAAATTGGTAATATTGGAATTATATTTGTGTGTCGGCATAAAGTTGATCTCGACTCTCATATTGATTTAATTGAATTACTCTCCATCCACCTGATATGATTTTATATATGTCTCCAAGACAATTAAACAAGACCGATGCCCGTCCAAGGTCAATTCTAAATCTGATCTTAACACGTGAAATTTATATCAATAGATTATGTTGTGTGAAGTGAAGTGGCAACAGTTGTTACTGTGGGGTGACAGTGGTAATAGTCGTATGTGACAACGTTGGAAACAGTTGTGTGGTAACAGGTCTATGTGGTGACGGCGGTAACAGGATTATGTTGTGACAGCGGTAACAGGTTTATGTGGTGACAGCGGTAACAGTTGTTTATGGTGACAGCGGTAACAGGTTTATGTGGTGAAAGCGGTAACAGTTCTATGTGGTGTTAGCGGTAGCAGTTCTATGTGGGGTGACAGCGGTAACAGGTTTATGTGGTGACAGCGGTAGCAGTTCTATGTGGTGACAGTGGTAACAGGTTTAAGTGGTGACAGTGGTAACAGTTCTATGTGGAGTGACAGCGGTAACAGGTTTATGTGGTGACAGCGGTAGCAGTTCTATGTGGGGTGACAGTGGTAACAGTTCTATGTGGTGACAGCGGTAACAGGTTTATGTGGTGACAGCGGTAGCAGTTCTATGTGGGGTGACAGTGGTAACAGGTTTATGTGGTGACAGCGGTAACAGATTTATGTGGTGACAGCAGTAACAAGTTTATGTGATGACAGCAGTAGCAGGTTTATGTGGTGACAGCGGTGACATGTCAGTTGTATGTGGTGACAGCGGTAACAGTTGTATGTGGTGACAGCGGTAACAGGTTTATGTGGTGACAGCGGTAACAGGTTTATGTGGTGACAGCGGTAACAGGTTTATGTGATGACAGCGGTAACAGGTTTATGTGGTGACAGCGGTAACAGGTTTATGTGATGACAGCGGTATCAAGTTTATGTGATGACAGCGGTAACAGGTTTATGTGGTGACAGCGGTAGCAGTTCTATGTGGTGTTAGCGGTAACAGTTGTATGTGGTGACAGTGGTAACAGGTTTATGTGGTGACAGCGGTAACAGGTTTATGTGGTGACAGCAATAAAAGTTGTATGTGATGGCAACGGTAACAGTTGTATGTGGTGACAGCGGTAACAGGTTTATGTGATGACAGCGGTAGCAGGTTTATGTGGTAACAGCGGTAACAGGTTTATGTGGTGACAGCGATAACAGGTTTATGTTGTGACAGCGGTAGCAGGTTTATGTGGTAACAGCGGTATTAAGTTTATGTGATGGCAACGGTAACAGTTGTATGTGGTGACAGCGGTAACAGGTTTATGTGGTGACAGCGGTAGCAGGTTTATGTGGTAACAGCGGTATTAAGTCTATGTGATGACAGCGGTAGCAGGTTTAAGTGGTGACGGCGGTATTAGGTTTATGTGATGACAACGATATTAAGTTTATGTGATGACAGCGGTAACAGTTGTAAGTGGTGACAGCGGTAACAAGCTTATGTGGTGACAGCGGTAACAGCTTTATGTGATGACAGCGGTAACAGGTTTATGAGATGACAGCGGTATTAAGTTTATGTGATGGCAACGGTAACAGTTGTATGTGGTGACAGCGGTAACAAGCTTATGTGGTGACAGCGGTAGCAGGTTTATGTGGTAACAGCGGTAACAGGTTTATGTGGTAACAGCGGTAACAAGCTTATGTGGTGACAGCGGTAGCAGGTTTATGTGGTGACAGCGGTAGCAGGTTTATGTGGTAACAGCGGTAACAGGTTTATGTGGTAACAGCGGTAACAAGCTTATGTGGTGACAGCGGTAGCAGGTTTATGTGGTAACAGCGGTAACAGGTTTATGAGATGACAGCGGTATTAAGTTTATGTGATGGCAACGGTAACAGTTGTATGTGGTGACAGCGGTAACAGGTTTATGTGGTGACAGCGGTAGCAGGTTTATGTGGTAACAGCGGTATTAAGTCTATGTGATGACAACGGTAGCAGGTTTAAGTGGTGACGGCGGTATTAGGTTTATGTGATGACAGCGGTAACAGTTGTAAGTGGTGACAGCGGTAACAAGCTTATGTGGTGACAGCGGTAACAAGCTTATGTGGTGACAGCGGTAACAGGTTTATGTGGTGACAGCGGTAACAGGTTTATGTGGTAACAGCGGTATTAAGTTTATGTGATGGCAACGGTAACAGCTGTATGTGGTGACAGCGGTAACAGGTTTATGTGGTGACAGCGGTAGCAGGTTTATGTGGTAACAGCGGTATTAAGTCTATGTGATGACAGCGGTAGCAGGTTTAAGTGGTGACGGCGGTATTAGGTTTATGTGATGACAACGGTATTAAGTTTATGTGATGACAGCGGTAACAGTTGTAAGTGGTGACAGCGGTAACAAGCTTATGTTGTGACAGCGGTAACAAGCTTATGTGGTGACAGCGGTAACAAGCTTATGTGGTGACAGCGGTAACAGGTTTATGTGATGACAGCGGTAACAGGTTTATGAGATGACAGCGGTATTAAGTTTATGTGATGACAGTGGTAACAGGTTTATGAGATGACAGCGGTATTAAGTTTATGTGATGACAGCAGTAACAGTTGTATGTGGTGACAGCGGTAACATGTTTATGTGGTGACAGCGGTAACAAGCTTATGTGGTGACAGCGGTATTTTTATATGTTGTGATGTTCCCTATGTTAAATAATCACATCCTAAAGTTTATTATTACATTGTAGCTAGTAATGGTTTACATTGCAATTAATTAAAGTAATAATTTACGATGTGGCCATTTTAATCATTTGGTTATAATAAAATACAGTTCAGTTATTTACATTGAAACAGACTGAACAGATGGTATTGGTAGTATAATATGTTTGAGCTAATTGCCTGTCTGTCGGCTTTGTTTAGTACATCGCTGACGTAAATAAACTACTGTTATCTACTGTGTAACAAATATGACCCAGAATCCTGACATTCGTGGCAATTCATCTATCAGTCTTCACGTCAAAATGGTTTGGAAATTTAAGCACGAATGACATTGATAAGTTTGCCAATAAACAGTTAAAACAAAAAACAAAACAGAATTTAAAGAATTAAAACAAAAACACTCTCGCTAAAACAACCAAAAAACTTCTTGAGACCTTCTTTAAAACTTGTGATGATTCCAGACAAATTAAGACAATTCCATTCAAGAGTCCCCCTTTGTGTCAATTTTCCATTGGAGTACGGAAATTGGTGAAGAAATCACTCCCCTGACAGTATCATTAACACTGTGTGATGTCGAATCGCGGTAAGCTTTGGTTAGAGAGGGTCAAATGAATACTGGTCAGTGTGTAAAGATCAGTTTAGTAAAGGATTGCCTAGTGGTCAAGATTCTCTTGAATTTTTATGACGTAGTTACATGTACAACACCATATTTATAAATCCTTCACATTATGCACCATCACCATGGCGAGCTTGTTTGACTTGTTATTTCAACAGGAAACAACAAACTCTACTATGAATTGAAAATAACAGTTTTTATTAAACTATGTATACATAAAGATGTATATATGCAACAAATTTCTATAAATGTACATAAACAAAACTTTCGTATAATATTGTTTTGAGAAATAGTTGATAATTCTAAGATTGGGGAACGAAAACCCCACAGAGATACTTACCCTAAGGTGTGTAAAAGCCTTCAGGGGAAGTAATCTATCCCCCATTCCGATGTCTTGTTTCATGTCATATATATATATTATGTCGTAGATAGAGACATTATATACTACCTCTATGACGTAGATAATTAATATATATTTCCTATTCATTTCATCGATACGGAACACTCTAGGGGGGCATCTTCTTATATGTATTTAACAATGCATTTCAATTGTCAGTTCTTGTGTTGTTAACCATGAAAGAACGAGAGCCTCCCATATTTAACAAAAGAAACTACATATATAAAAAGACAAGCAATCTCGAAGAGGACAGATTTGAACAACACAATTTGAAATTAATGATGTGGTATATCTTGACTACATTCTGATATTGGTGTCATCGACCAACGAATGCATGTATTTAGTGATTAATGCTATTTAAGATAAAACTTTTCCCGCAGGTAGACCTGCAGATTTAATATCTTCATGTCAAGATACGATTGCTATGCATTAAGCATTTACTAACAGCGACTGTTTTCTCCTGTTTGTCTCAGCGTTGCGGGCGACTGTACGCCAGGGAACTGACAATGGCGGAATGACGCACGGCTGTAATCAAGAATACCAATTTACTGTGTTTGGTACAGCAGTTTCTCTCGATGCTCTACACGTACTATTCGCGAAAATAGAAGTCAAACTACATAATTATGTAATGACAAGTTTGTCGGTGTCTAAAGTCAGTATTCATTGCACGTTAACTGTTCCTGACCTTTTTCTACATCTGTGACGATTTCTGCAATGTTCGGACGAGGAAAGGCCCTCAAGGTCCATCTTTGTGGTAGCGAATAAACAAGTATATAATCATATAACTGTGTTCTCAGTCTACCAATACACGCGCAGGCCGTCATTAATTTGATTGATTCCCTCCTATATTTGTATATTAATCATACAAACGTAACGAGACTGTCACGATCCTTGGGATTAAAGGAGGGTTCGCACAGATGTGCACCATGGGAATTCTGGATACACCAACCAAATGGAATTACCCATAATGAGTGCCAAGATTACATATAGTTTTACTGATCAGCCATTGATGGGACACCGTTACTACCCCCTGGCCACGGAAGGTAATGTTGATGAAGAGGGTCATCATCGTAAAAAAGTAACTGTAAACTCTCACTAAACTCAGGAGCAAAAATAAAAAGGTCAACAAACATGCAAGACAAAAAGGATTAAATCCTTAACCAAGATCCGCTCATGACAGGAATGTATGTTATAACACGTGTATCGATAATCAAGAAGTAGGAAACGCTTTCTCATCAGAAACACCTGGTCACCTATACAATTCATACAATAGTATCTACGTACATGTTCTTGTTTTGTTTTACGTCCCTTATTCTATATCAAACCACAGTTTCCTTGTTTACCAGAAATCTTTATTCTCTCCTTGTTGTGTCCTTTGTCATCGAATGAAGTAGAAAGGAATTCGGAACACTACAAAAGTTCTTTCTAGATATGTAAGAAAACGAATTAGGGAATAGATTTATTTCATTTCTTGATTATATATCTCGGGTGTTTCACTAAACGAAGTGTGAGAATAACGTGGGGGATCTTAAAGAAAAGGTGATCTTGTTTCACAAACAACATTGGGGATCGTAAAGAAAAGGTGATCTTGTTTCACAAACAACATCGTGATCTTGTTTCACAAACAACATCGGGGATCGTAAAGAAAAGGTGATCTTGTTTCACAAACAACATCGGGTATCTTAAAGAAAAGGTAATCTTGATTCACAAACAACATCGGGGATCGTAAAGAAAAGGTGATCTTGTTTCACAAACAACATCGGGTATCTTAAAGAAAAGGTAATCTTGATTCACAAACAACATCGGGGATCGTAAAGAAAAGGTGATCTTGTTTCACAAACAACATCGGGTATCTTAAAGAAAAGGTAATCTTGATTCACAAACAACATCGGGGATCGTAAAGAAAAGGTGATCTTGTTTCACAAACAACATCGGGGATCGTAAAGAAAAGGTGATCTTGTTTCACAAACAACATCGGGGATCGTAAAGAAAAGGTGATCTTGTTTCACAAACAACATCGGGGATCGTAAAGAAAAGGTGATCTTGTTTCACAAACAACATCGGGGATCGTAAAGAAAATGTGATCTTGTTTCACAAACAACATCGGGTATCTTAAAGAAAAGTAAAAATGATCTCTGTCTCGCGGATTATTGATATGAAAAAGTATCAGAGGTCAGGTAATTTTGATTTATACATACTACAGCTATTCTAATGAGTTGCGGAAAGTAATACAAGCTGCCGCCTTTCTCTGTCAAGAAAAGTTAAAGTGCGGGACTTTTTTTAACGGAAGAAATATATACATGTTGTGTTTCCCGTGTTCAGATATACAGAATTTCGTTCAAGGAGATTTAACAATTGTCTCTTTGTGATATTGATGTGGGTCACATGGTGACATGTATTCGACAGAGTGCGTTAATTACCAATAGCTACAAATATGTATTGATATATACATGCACATGGAACAAAACTACAGCCCCCCAAAAAAGCGACTTAGAACATGGAGTATATACTGTAATCACCTTAATACTTTCTGATGTATAACGTGTCGTAGAAATTCGATATTCAATTACGACAAGTCGTTTCGTATACGTAAGCGCGAATCGTGTGTTTGGAACAAACGAAAAAACGTTGCTGCGCCTTCGTTTTAGTAGTAATTCTAAAAATATTCCCTGTTCCTGTAACAACTCCGGGCGCTGTACTTAACGGTTAGACTGCTAGAAATATTAGCACCTAATTCAAGCGAAATTGGTTTTATTTTTAGTTTTCAAACACCATGTGAAAATACAAAGGCATATTTAACAAAAATCATGAGTTGTATTGATTATCCGGTGAAAATGTGAAAAAATGACGAAGGATTGTTAATTATACTCTATTGATTTATACTGTCCATAGTTACATTATCGTATTACTATTGGTATTACACTGCGAAATAGTATTAGATGTGTTACAGTCCAGTAGTTAATATTGTAGTAACATAAATACAATGTTGATTCAGATGTGTTACAGTCCAGCAGTTAATATTGTAGTAACATTAATACAATGTTGATTCAGATGTGTTATTGTCCAGCAGTTAAAATTGTAGTATCATTATTACAATGTTGATTCAGATGTGTTACAGTCCAGCAGTTAATATTGTAGTAACATAAATACAATGTTGATTCAGATGTGTTATTGTCCAGCAGTTAAAATTGTAGTAACATTAATAAAATGTTGATTCAGATGAATAAGAGTCCAGTAGTTAATATTGTAGTAACATTAATACAATGTTGATTCAGATGTGTTATTGTCCAGCAGTTAATATTGTAGTATCATTTATACAATGTTGATTCAGATGTGTAACAATCTCGTCGTTAATATTGTAGTAACATTAATAAAATGTTGATTCAGATGTGTTACAGTCCAGCAGTTAATATCGTAGTAACATTCATACAATGTTGATTCAGATGTATTTCAGCCAAGTAGTTAACATTGTAGAAACAGTAATACGATGTTGATCCAGATGTATTAATTGCCAGTAGTTAACATTTTAGAAACATTAATACTAAAGCTTTAGTAACTGTATTACTGTATTTGCATACATAGTAATTATGTAGAACCTGTAATACTGAATTAACGTCAGTATTGATACTGTGGTATTGTAGTAACATTTATAGTAAGTATATAGTAACATCAATACCAACACCGATTCTAAAACTGTAGCCAAATTAAGAGTGATACTGTAGTAAGACAAATGGTAACATTAAAAGTTTTACTTTTATAACAGTAATAGTAATACACTAATAACAGTGATAGTAACAATCTAATGAAAGTACTAATCTCAAAACAGAAATAGTAATACTATGATAAAAGTTTAGTAATACTCTTATAACAGAAATAGTAATATTCTGATACAAGTTATAGTAATTCTCCTCTAACAGAAATGAAAATACTCTTATAAAAGAAAAAGTAATAATTCTATAACAGAAATAGTAATATTCTCATAACAGAATAGTAATATTCTAATAAAGATTATATTAATACTCTTATAACAGAAACAGTAATACTCTTATAACAGAAATAGTAATACTCCTATAACAGAAACAGTAATACTCCTATAACAGAAACAGTAATACTCCTATAACAGAAACAGTAATACTCTTATAACAGAAACAGTAATACTCCTATAACAGAAACAGTAATACTCCTATAACAGAAACAGTAATACTCTTATAACAGAAACAGTAATACTCTTATAACAGAAATAGTAATACTCTTATAACAGAAACAGTAATACTCTTATAACAGAAATAGTAATACTCTTATAACAGAAACAGTAATACTCTTATAACAGAAACAGTAATACTCTTATAACAGAAATAGTAATACTCTTATAACAGAAACAGTAATACTCTTATAACAGAAACAGTAATATTCTTATAACAGAAATAGTAATACTCTTATAACAGAAATAGTAATACTATTATAACAGAAATAGTAATACTCTTATAACAGAAATAGTAATACTTTTATAACAGAAACAGTAATACTCCTATAACAGAAACAGTAATACTCCTATAACAGAAACAGTAATACTTTTATAACAGAAACAGTAATACTCCTATAACAGAAACAGTAATACTCCTATAACAGAAACAGTAATACTCTTATAACAGAAATAGTAATACTATTATAACAGAAATAGTAATACTCTTATAACAGAAATAGTAATACTTTTATAACAGAAACAGTAATACTCCTATAACAGAAACAGTAATACTCCTATAACAGAAACAGTAATACTTTTATAACAGAAACAGTAATACTCCTATAACAGAAACAGTAATACTCCTATAACAGAAACAGTAATACTCTTATAACAGAAACAGTAATACTCTTATAACAGAAACAGTAATACTCTTATAACAGAAACAGTAATACTCTTATAACAGAAATAGTAATACTCTTATAACAGAAATAGTAATACTATTATAACAGAAATAGTAATACTCCTATAACAGAAACAGTAATACTCTTATAACAGAATAGTAATATTCTAATAAAGATTATATTAATACTCTTATAACAGAAATAGTAATACTCTTATAACAGAAATAGTAATACTCTTATAACAGAAATAGTAATACTCTTATAACAGAAATAGTAATACTATTATAACAGAAATAGTAATACTCTTATAACAGAAATAGTAATACTCTTATAACAGAAACAGTAATACTTTTATAACAGAAATAGTAATACTCTTATAACAGAAATAGTAATACTCTTATAACAGAAATAGTAATACTCTTATAACAGAAATAGTAATACTCTTATAACAGAAATAGTAATACTCTTATAACAGAAATAGTAATACTCTTATAACAGAAATAGTAATACTCTTATAACAGAAACAGTAATACTCTTATAACAGAATAGTAATATTCTAATAAAGATTATATTAATACTCTTATAACAGAAATAGTAATACTCTTATAACAGAAATAGTAATACTCTTATAACAGAAATAGTAATACTATTATAACAGAAATAGTAATACTCTTATAACAGAAATAGTAATACTCTTATAACAGAAATAGTAATACTATTATAACAGAAATAGTAATACTCTTATAACAGAAATAGTAATACTCCTATAACAGAAATAGTAATACTCTTATAACAGAAATAGTAATACTCTTATAACAGAAATAGTAATACTCTTATAACAGAAATAGTAATACTCTTATAACAGAAATAGTAATACTCTTATAACAGAATAGTAATATTCTAATAAAGATTATATTAATACTCTTATAACAGAAATAGTAATACTCTTATAACAGAAATAGTAATACTCCTATAACAGAAACAGTAATACTCTTATAACAGAAATAGTAATACTCCTATAACAGAAACAGTAATAAACTTATAACAGAAATAGTAATACTCCTATAACAGAAATAGTAATACTCTTATAACATAAATAGTAATACTCTTATAACAGAATAGTAATATTCTAATAAAGATTATATTAATACTCTTATAACAGAAATAGTAATACTCTTATAACAGAAATAGTAATACTCCTATAACAGAAATAGTAATACTCTTATAACAGAAATAGTAATACTATTATAACAGAAATAGTAATACTCCTATAACAGAAACAGTAATACTCTTATAACAGAAATAGTAATACTCCTATAACAGAAACAGTAATACTCTTATAACAGAAATAGTAATACTCTTATAACAGAAATAGTAATACTCTTATAACAGAAATAGTAATACTATTATAACAGAAATAGTAATACTCCTATAACAGAAACAGTAATACTCTTATAACAGAAATAGTAATACTCTTATAACAGAAATAGTAATACTCCTATAACAGAAACAGTAATACTCCTATAACAGAAACAGTAATACTCCTATAACAGAAACAGTAATACTCTTATAACAGAAACAGTAATACTCCTATAACAGAAATAGTAATACTCTTATAACAGAAACAGTAATACTCTTATAACAGAAACAGTAATACTCCTATAAAAGAAATAATAATACTCTTATAAAAGAAATAGTAATACTCTTATAACAGAAATAGTAATACTCTTATAACAGAAACAGTAATACTCCTATAACAGAAATAGTAATACTCTTATAACAGAAATAGTAATACTCTTATAACAGAAATAGTAATACTCCTATAACAGAAATAGTAATACTCTTATAACAGAAATAGTAATACTCTTATAACAGAAATAGTAATACTCCTATAACAGAAATAGTAATACTCTTATAACAGAAATATTAATACTCTTATAACAGAAACAGTAATACTCTTATAACAGAAATAGTAATACTCTTATAACAGAAACAGTAATACTCCTATAACAGAAACAGTAATACTCTTATAACAGAAATAGTAATACTCTTATAACAGAAACAGTAATACTCTTATAACAGAAATAGTAATACTCTTATAACAGAAACAGTAATACTATTATAACAGAAACAGTAATACTCTTATAACAGAAACAGTAATACTCTTATAACAGAAACAGTAATACTCTTATAACAGAAATAGTAATACCTTATATAAGAAACAGTAATAATAACAGAAACATTAATACTCTTATAACAGAAACAGTAATACTCTTATAACAGAAATAGTAATACTCTTATAAAGAAATATTAATACTCTTATATAACAGAAACAGAAATAGTAATACTCTTATAACAGAAATAGTAATATTCTAATAAAGATTATATTAATACTAACAGAAATAGTAATACTCCTATAACAGAAATAGTAATACTCTTATAACAGAAATAGTAATACTCTTATAACAGAAATAGTAATACTCTTATAACAGAAATAGTAATACTCTTATAACAGAAATAGTAATATTCTAATAAAGATTATATTAATACTCTTATAACAGAAATAGTAATACTCCTATAACAGAAACAGTAATACTCTTATAACAGAAATAGTAATACTCTTATAACAGAAATAGTAATACTCTTATAACAGAAATAGTAATACTCTTATAACAGAAATAGTAATACTCCTATAACAGAAACAGTAATACTCTTATAACAGAAATAGTAATACTCTTATAACAGAAATAGTAATACTCTTATAACAGAAATAGTAATACTCCTATAACAGAAACAGTAATACTCCTATAACAGAAACAGTAATACTCTTATAACAGAAACAGTAATACTCTTATAACAGAAATAGTAATACAGAAACAGTAATACTCCTATAACAGAAATAGTAATACTCTTATAACAGAAAGTAATATTCTAGATTATATTAATACTCTATAACAGAAATAGTAATACTCTCTATAACAGAAATAGTAATACTCTTATAACAGAAATAGTAATACTCTTATAACAGAAACAGTAATATTCTAATAAAGATTATATTAATACTCTTATAACAGAAATAGTAATACTCTTATAACAGAAACAGTAATATTCTAATAAAGATTATATTAATAACAGAAATAGTAATACTCTATAACAGAATATATTATATTACTCTTATAACAGAAATAGTAATACTCTTATAACAGAAACAGTAATACTCTTATAACAGAAATAGTAATACTTTATAAAAGAAATAATAATACTCTTATAACAGAAACAGTAATACTCTTATAACAGAAATAGTAATAAAAGTTATAATGATACTTATAACAGAAACAGTAATACTCTTATAAAGAAATTATATTAATACTCTTATAACAGAAACAGTAATACTCTTATAACAGAAACAGTTTTGCTCTGATAACAGTATAGTAATACTCTAATAAAAGTTATAGTAAACTCTTATAATAGAAATAGTGACATCTAATAACAGTAATATTAATATTCTCATAACAATAACTGTAATACTACAGTAATATCAATATTTATATTTCTGTGAAATTTACTGTAACACTTAGTAGCATTTGTTGTAACACTGTAGAAATACCGTTGCGATAAGATACCCAGTGCAGCATCAAGGCGATTGATATTTTTATAATGATGCCTTTGAAGTCATTGTGTGTAAGAACATCAGGGTTAGCCGTGTTTTCAAGTGTACTAAGACATTTTAGCTTTTACAGTTTATTTTCTGGAAGTCAGAATAACGCATTCCATTGGATTAGCCATTGAAAACTAACACTAAAGTTTAAAACACTTCCCAGAGTCAGACATATGAAAAAAAAAAGACAAATGTAGGAAGGATCATAAATGGCCATTAAGACGATTCAATTTTTCCTTTCCACGACAGTATAATATGTCAGCCTCATTACCAACGTAATAAACAAAAGAAGACTCACTACGTTACGTTGCTGGTAATGCTGTAATTCAGCTCCATGGTGATAGTAAAATTGTTTGCTTGAATTAATTTTAGAATGCTCGCAATTGCCATCTAGTTAACGGTATTTCAGCTTGTTTGCAGGTTTTTTCTTTGCTTTTCGTTCTTTAGTTCAGCTTGTTTGTAATGACAGCTTAATGTCTCTTCCAGATATTGCCTCCTGTTTTGCAGTTCGTGTCATTTCGTTTCCTTTTTATAGTTCGTATAATGATGTTTCAGTCTATTGCCTGTGACCTTTTGAAATCATCAGACATCTGAAGAAATATGAAAAAAATACGATGTATTGAATGAGGAGGCTTGTGTAGCTCCCAATATAAATTTGACACTTCTTTCAGTCATATTTTGTTAAGTCGATTCCTCGGATTCCAAATTTGGATTCCAAGGATTACTGACGAGTCCTAGGAGTTCGAAACATCTGTATGATGCGATTTAATTAATTTTTGGCCCTATTTTATCTAGCTTTTATTAAATGTGCTATTCATTTATGTGTCTTTGCACAAAATGCCTTTTGTATTATCGATTGTTTCTATTCTTTGTCAATAAAATGAATCAATATTAGTCCCACTACAAAATTAATAGTGGTTGAGAGGACAGTTGTAGAATTAACCAACAATAGCAATAACATTCAATCAAGGTAGAAATATCTACGTGGCTTTATCCTTCCTAGATTAAAGAGTTGTCTTTGGGCATGTATAATCCAGCTGACATATCCAGTCATTTCTACCACGAGCTACAAACAATGGGATCTTGAATGGCAGTATATAAGTATTAATCGGGGATTTAATCGTCTAATGCTGTACACTCAAGAAAACCCACTGGAAGGAGAAAACATACTGTATTTTAAGTCCAACTGAGACTCGACAACGGCTTGAAGCGCATAGGTGAGTTTAGATTCGCTTTTTATATATGTTTCTTTGTAAAAGTTAATTGTGATTGATATATTGTGACGTGACAATATGCCACAACTTGTGCAAATAATTCCTAAGATTTACTTTCTTTTTATAGATTTTTGTACATAACGTACGTGTAACATTTTGTTCGATTCACATTTTAAAATAAATCATTAAAAATCACACGTTATGTGAAAATACTTACATGACAGTCTCAGTACCATAATACCGCATGTGAACAACCGAACGTAATGACACGGGTTTCCATAATTGTAAGAGGGGATCGATAGCGTGGCACAGATGGAGCACCAGTCGGTATATACAGCAGTCACCCAGGTAGATACTAGGGATGGAAGGTGATTTGTAAGAGATGCTCTATGCTCTATTGTAAAACTTACAGGGATGTATATACTACTAATCACACTATCGTGATGTAGACACCAGAGAGGAAATGTAACCGGCCGTTCACTTTCATTTACATTGTGACGCGCTCTGTGGATGTCATCATTTGTTGTGGGCAATTGTATTGTTTTCCTAACCTTGTTGGTTGTCGAGGAAAACATAGTTTTACCATCTAATGCTATGTGGCAGCTCTGAGAGTCCATGTGTAGTTATCCTGTTAAAGCCTGACAGGTGAGTGTGTTACCTGGAAAGGGGGTAAGGGTGAGAAAATCGATTCACAACTCTATATGGTATCATTGTGCATGTGTTACATATATCAAGCTGGTCACATGCCTCATGTCAAGAGCGTTTGAAAATCGTAACGTGTATACACACATATCATATGATGCACGTGTCACCTTTAAAGGTTTTTTACACGGTTCACATTTCTGACGATTTCAAGTTAAAAGTTTTATAGTCAACCAGTAAAAAGACGGCAGCTCGTCTATGCTCCTCTTTACATATACCTTATGCCTTTTCACGTGAAAAACATGTAACTGTGCTAGTTGTAAATACATATTTACTACTTCAAGAAGGGGAATATAATAACCTGTTGTATTGTCTTCATACTGCTAATAAGGAAATATCTTTATATTGAAATTAATGCAATGATATTGAGTTTGTGATGTTTTAAATGGTTAAACAGTGTGATATTTCATTTAAGTATCAGCAAGATGCGATAGATTCATTCAAATGCATTTATAACAAATATATAAGAAAACACTTAAAGTTTGGTGTATGATTATACCGCGTGTAGGATGTAGGCCTATGAAATTAAATGGTTTAATGTAAGTATTGATTTAGTATAGAAAAGCGGGCATGCTGCTGTCTAGAAATGGCAAATTTACAATAGAGAATTTGATATAATCACGCTTAACAAACAGCTTAATAATAAGTTGTAGCTATTTATTACGTTGTCGTAATTTGAAATGTAGTGTCATCAATGTCCAGTTTTCAGGTACATGTACAGGTATGTATGCGATCGATGATTTCGCTTTATCTGATAACATACCATCATTAGATATCAACAAAAATACCGAAAGGTGTTATTATTATCCCCAAACTCTCCGCTGAATTCAGCCTCGTATGAAAACAAGGCGACCAATAGAGGGATACAGAATTTTTTCCATGGGATTGACGGTAGTCTGCCTGCAGATTCTGTCATCTAACTCATGAAACTACCTCAACATGTGTTCCTAAGTATAGTGAAATATCGGCCACGATCGTACTTTTGAAGAAAGTGCTGTAGTATCTTTAAAAACCATATACTTATGTAATGCTAAAGGAACCTCTCGTAGGAAGATATATGTAATGAAGGTGTTCCAGTGTATACAAGGAAAACCCATATTTTGATGAAAGAGACGCTTATCACAAGTGGATGTTCAGTCTGCAAAATTAACATTCCATATGGTATACAAAAGTACAGAACGAGTGTAAACCTGATTTCATTGTACTAAGAATGCTATAACTATAACTATCCATGATAAACGCACGGTGAAGCAAAACTATACATGTGCTTAGTATCAACCATTAATCTGACCGATTATTTTACTGAAACATAATACACTGATATTTCTTCAGTGGCAAAGCTGGAGATTGTAAAGGTATGGTTTCGTTTATTTTATACCAGGGAATGTGAACATATTTGCAGGCACTGGTGATACAGACATAATAATCATGCAAATTTATGATGAGGGGGTCTTGACATTGGAATCAAAATATACATATTGAAGCTTATATTCTAGGACTTAACTTTGGTAAAATACTGTAAGCGTCTGTAATTTGAAATATGTAATTTTCTTATACCTGGTTCTCATACGTATAGACTGTTCCGTGATCCGAAAATAAGTTTTTCAATGAATTTTCATACGAGATTTTATGAAACAGGTTTTAGCAGCTTTTATCGCGACGATGAAAAACCATACGAAGTGAAAACTGCATTCATAATAAACGGAACGTCTTAATGTCATGGTTATGAGAGTTTTGTTTTCAAAGAAAGGAGAACGTCGCTCTGAGTTCATGGTTCAAAATTATATCGAAGCATATCGAAAAGTCTCCATGTCATTTTCTCCTTTTCTTTTTCCTCTCTTTATCGATTTTTAAATTACGAGTTAAAATGTTGATTTTTGTTGGTATTAAAACCATTAACTTTATATTTAGATATGAAAAGAAGTGTCAGCTGTTTGACCTCCCTAAATATATTCACCAGTGATGTGTTTTTATCATACACGACATGTTGTCAGAAAATGAGAATGATAAGTTTGCTGTTCGGAACTGTTGTCACATAAGTGAAGAGCACATTTTAATACAAATTTAAGTAAGAAACAATACAGCCACACATCGAATTTAACATTAGGATAGTTCGTTGACATAAATTTGCGTTCATCTTTGTCCTGATATTTTGTACTCTTTCTGTCGTATATGTGCTTGTTTTCCTGTCGTTACCTTCTCTGTGTTCTGCTTTCTATATTTTCGTAAAGACATTTCGTGAGCGTGATAAGGTGACATTAGTAATTTCAATATCACCCAACGCGTGTCCTATTTTATTTTGTGTAAGGTACGCATGTCTACGTGAACTTTTCATTTTTCATTTAGTCTTTCGCTTTGAAAGAATATTTTTTGCAGCCTTCCTCAGGTTTGTCGGCGTGGAAGGTAACACCAGTAGACAGCCTTAGCTGAGTCTTAGTCGAGATAATACCCCTAAGACTCACATGTATACCGCAGTGAGCTATGTCGTTATAGATGTAATTAAATGGGTTGTACGACACGGTCCTCAGGCTGCCTTCATATGTTTCTTCTAGGACAGTGTGTCATACACAAGCCTGGTAATACAACAGTTAAATAAAACTAAACCTGAGAACGTGACAGTGCTATTTTCGTCACAAATATTTCGTCTTGCTTTAAGCCGCTATTGTGAATCATTCGTAGTGTGTATGTGTCTTGAACTAAGTTTACAACTTCTAGTATTTTGTAGCTAATTTCCGTTTTGTCTTAAGTCCTAAAGTTAAGCACAACTAATTTCATTACTTTGGGTGGAACGCCTTGGTTCGTTCTGTTCGTCAATCCCAGTCTCTGGGAGTTGATCGAAACTAGAGATGGATGAAGACTGTATAAGAAAATTGTAAGAGGATATTCCTTAAGCGCACATATGACCTTCAACTCTAATTTGGTAGAAATATCGCTGAAAACTTTAACAAATTCAGACATCCCATTTAATCAGCAGCCGCAAAACTTTTCGAGGATTTCTAATTATATATCCCGACGTATCCATATAAACTAAACAATAATAACATTAAAATGATAAAGTTTCATTAGAACGACACGCCTTTACTGCGCTTCAGGTGTTTATTGGCTACTTTTTCGAGGATAAACAAAAATGTGCAGATCTGCTAAAATCGTTTATTCAAACAATGTTCAACTTTAATCAAAATGCAAAACAAATATGTGCGGCGGATTGCAGCACCAACCAATTTATCAAAAATCCACAACCATGCACAAAGGCTAGATAAAGGATTGAATCAGTCGGAATTGACAAATCGGAAAATTCTTACGAAGAAAACAAAATTGCAACATTTTCCACAGAGTGAAAAAAAGTGAACTTTTTCCACTCAAGTTAGAATGGAAAGTTAAATAATAAAAAAAATAACATGCACTTATACACACTTACATACACAGGCAACAATTGTCAATGTTTAAATGCTGTGAAATAGGCTACAGACGGTAGTAATCATGTTCACCTAACTTTGAACAGTTCATAAAATATCTGTCTGTCAGTTGTTTAGAGACTTATAATCTTGATATCCCAAAGACCGGTTTGTATTGATGGGTCCAAGAACACGAGTAAACGGCATTGAATGTATAGTCAAAATATCTGAGTTCACTAAAGAATAGAAGGGTTAAAGAGATAAGAAGAACGAAGAAACATTTTCTCAAATCCTAACGAATAAACCCATGTCTGACATCTCACAAGCATCTAGGTATTTTTCTTTCTGAAAATGGTAACTGGAATGACCACATTAGTTTTCTAATATCTAAAATGTTTCCAAACTATCAACTTTACTATTGTTCGACCTATATTAGAATAAGGTGATACGGGATTGTCTTACAAAAGCCCAAACGGAATTATTAGAAACTATTCAATTAGAAGCAGCCATGATAGTCACTGGCGGTATCAGACTAACAAGTAGGGTAAAGTTGTATATTGAAACAGGCTGGCTACCCCTCGACGAAAGACGGAAATATCACAAGCTTATACTTTTTTTCACAAAATGGTGCTTGGTCTAGCCCCACAATATCTCCTAAATATCCATCCCTAGCATAACCGAAACTATCATTACCATAACACTCGCATTGGAAATATTTGGCTAACTTAACACTGTACAATACTTTTTTTCTCTCTTCTTCATGTTTAAGTGCGTGAACTATCATATATATATCTTCTTAACTTAAACTGGCATTAGCAACATCTTCCTCCTCCCTCTCCACTATCTACCTGGTCTTATGTTTATTCTAAAGTATTAACGAATGTGTACTGTAAAACAATTATTTAATTAACTACGAACTCCAGGAAACGGATTAATTAAGTCACTACCGGTACTATAGAGTTTAATTAATGTCCCGGTTTGGACTAGGTCACGGGTGCTACCGGTAATATAGAGTTGTTTAATTAATGTCCCGGTTTGGACTAAGTCACGGGTACTACCGGTAATATAGAGTTGTTTAATTAATGTCCCGGTTTGGACTAGGTCACGGGTACTACCGGTAATATAGAGTTGTTTAATTGATGTCCCGGTTTGGACTAGGTCACGGGTACTACCGGTAATATAGAGTTGTTTAATTGATGTCCCGGTTTGGACTAAGTCACGGGTACTACCGGTAATATAGAGTTGTTTAATTAATGTACCGGTTTGGACCCGGTTTGGACTAGGTCACGGGTACTACCGGTAATATAGAGTTGTTTAATTAATGTCCCGGTTTGGACTAGGTCACGGGTACTACCGGTAATATAGAGTTGTTTAATTGATGTCCCGGTTTGGACTAGGTCACGGGTACTACCGGTAATATAGAGTTGTTTAATTAATGTCCCGGTTTGGACTAGGTCACGGGTACTACCGGTAATATAGAGTTGTTTAATTAATGTCCCGGTTTGGACTAGGTCACGGGTACTACCGGTAATATATAGTTGTTTAATTAATGTCCCGGTTTGGACTAGGTCATGGGTACTACCGGTAATATAGAGTTGTTTACTGCAAATTTAAATACTCACTTATGTAACCAACTATACAGAATTCACATTCTCCAGATGAAGCTAATCGAATTTAGTGTTTGTATATACTTATATCACACAGGATGATTCAGCTTGCACAACAGCAGTGAACTAAGCAGATTTAATCAAAGCAAAACCTAACGCTATTCACACACCATACAACAATACTGGATGATACTAGCCAAAACTGACGCTATTCATACACCATACAACAGTACTGGATAATACTAGCCAAAACTGACGCTATTCACACACCATACAACATTACTAGATGATACTAGCCAAAACTGACGCTATTTACACACCATACAACATTACTTCGCACTGAGTGACACAAGCCAAATCTAACGCTAGTCACACGGCGTATAATCGCACTGAGCGACACAAGCCAAATCTAACGCTAGTCACACGACGTATAATCGCACTGAGAGACACAAGCCAAATCTAACGCTAGTCACACGGCGTATAATCGCACTGAGAGACACAAGCCAAATCTAACGCTAGTCACACGGCGTATAATCGCACTGAGAGACACAAGCCAAATCTAACGCTAGTCACACGGCGTATAATCGCACTGAGCGACACAAGCCAAATCTAACGCTAGTCACACGGCGTATAATCGCACTGAGAGACACAAGCCAAATCTAACGCTAGTCACACGGCGTATAATCGCACTGAGCGACACAAGCCAAATCTAACGCTAGTCACACGGCGTATAATCGCACTGAGCGACACAAGCCAAATCTAACGCTAGTCACACGGCGTATAATCGCACTGAGCGACACAAGCCAAATCTAACGCTAATCACAAAGAGTATAATGGCACTGAGAGACACAAGCCAAATCTAACGCTAGTCACAAATCTAACGCTAGTCACACGGAATATAATGGCACCGAGCGACACAAGCGAAATGTAACGCTAGTCACACTGTGGCACCGAGCGACACAAGCCAAATCTAACGCTAGTCACACGGAATATAATGGCACCGAGCGACACAAGCGAAATGTAACGCTAGTCACACGGAATATAACGGCACTGAGTGAAACCAGTCAAATCTAACGTCAGTCACACGGAGTATAATGGCACCGAGCGACACAAGCCAAATCTAACGCTAGTCACACGGAATATAACGGCACTGAGTGAAACCAGTCAAATCTAACGTTAGTCACACGGAATATAACGGCACTGAGTGAAACCAGTCAAATCTAACGTCAGTCACACGGAGTATAATGACACCGAGCGACACAAGCCAAATCTAACGCTAGTCACACGGAATATAACGGCACTGAGTGAAACCAGTCAAATCTAACGTTAGTCACACGGAGTATAATGGCACTGAGTGAAACCAGTCAAATCTAACGTTAGTCACACGGAGTATAATGGCACTGAGTGAAACCAGTCAAATCTGACGCTATTCAAACGGCGTTTAAGGGCGCTGAGTGATACCAACCAAAAATTGACGCCATTAAATAAACTTTATTTATTTTACAACAATTGCGAAACATGCGCTTTTATTAATCACTCTTGTTGGGCTGGATGGAAGCACGTGTAGGGTCTTACTCAGGGAGTAAAACCGGAGTACCCGGACTAGCCAAAACTGACGCTTTTCACACGGCGTGTCATGGTATCGAGCGGTACTAGAAAAAAAAGGTGATGCTGTACACACCGTGGATACGATCAATGATACAAGTAATTGGCTTTGGATCGTCTCCTATAACCGACAAGCTTTGGATAGATCAATACCACTTGGGCATATTGAGTGTCCATAACATAGAATGACAGTAATCATATTTTTTTTTCTATTTTTCATGATTTTTTTTTTTTTTTTACATTTTAATGTTGCGTTTGTTTACAAATAGAATCGATTTTCTGCCTTCGGTGATTGTGTGCATTGATTATATTTTAGAACTACTCAGCTTCGATTCAGATTAGGAAGACAATAATTACTGTCTCGTGTAACTGTTACAAGAACATGACTATGTAATATCAAGACTTGAATACAAATTAGACATCTCTGATATCTTTCAATATCCTTACTGATATTGATATCACAGATTTTCATTGTACGAAATCAGTAGGACGAAGGTTGTCTGTAACTCGATTAAAAACGATGTTTGAATTTTATAAATAGAAAACGTTTAATTCGGCAATAACGTTTGTAATTATGCAACATTTGGAATAGCTCCTGGTGGTCTGTGAAAATATATCTATCCTGCAACTGGCGCCGCCATTGTCGGAATACATCTGCCACATATATTTTTGCTGTATCCGGCAGTGAAGAAAAACAGCTGCTTTTTAGCACGTGCGGGCATTGGACGTTAATGTTTGAATTTACTTAAAATTACGTTTAACAATATAAAAAACTGTTGAAATAAGAAATTTTATGTTGTAATGATCTAGTTTATTGACTAAATTTCATAGAATTTCAGTCATATCCTTTGAAGTTTGTAACTATATTTCTGCGCGGAACAATGATTTTGGCGTAAGTCATCAGACAAAACTCGGCGTATCCTCTACGTCAGGAAAACAAAGATTAAACAAAAACCTGTTTTGATGGTCTGTTTGTAATCAATGTTGCAGGATATACAGAATACATGGTCAGTGTCTTAAAATAGAAGCTGCAATTTTGCTCGGGATAGAAAGCCAAAAGTAATTCCCCAGATGTATGTCACGTTTGTCTTTCTTCAACCTCGCCAAAATACAGCTTATAAAATATACTGATCATGTATTTTCTATTTATGCAGAGCTCGATGCCTTACGATATCAGTGCACAAGTAAACATTCTTCAAAATCAGTAAGTAAAATAGAATAAATCAAGGAAAAAATAGAATTTTATAAAGTATAATGAATATTTACGTAAGATAAATACATAACGATATTACGCGGATTAAAAATACCATATTACATAAAGAATAGATAATAAGATATGTACTTTAAATACGTATTGCCAAGACTAGTATACAATTTAGAGAAAATAACAGTATATCATGTTTCTTCAGCGAAAAACGCAAACAGGAAATAATACATTTCGCATAGAAACGCAATAAATGTCAGCGAAAATATAACGGAACCAAGTATGAATGAAAACGCTGTAGGAAAAAGGAAATAAGAAACGATGGAAACATTACCAGCGCCGAGGTTTTCATTACGGTGTAATTAGGTTTGGCGATATCGCTACAACGTAATAGTTCATAAAGGCAGTATATAAGCAGGAATGACATTAATTCATTAGACAGAAAGTGTTGGTATTGATAAAGCGAACGGTATACAGAATTGGCAGACAGAAACGGAAAAATGATTTATACATGTATGTACACCAAAATCAGATCAGCACCAGCACCTTATTAATAACTAATCATTAACCCAAATTCCGTCGGATGAGACTTAAACCGGTGGCCCGTGTCAGAATGTCCAACTTGCACGATAAAAATCCCTTTGTCTTTTTTCGAAATAGGATAGGCTTGATAACGCCTGCCCAGGGGTTAGGGTTAGATTAGCCATAAGAATTATTCATTAAGTGATTTTGAAGGACTATCAACATATCAAAATTCATTTAGTGTAGAATCACCGTCTTCTTTTTCACTCTCCTAATCCGGTCCTCTTGCTGTGATGTGCTTAGATAGTGCTAGGATAGGGTTATAAGTAGGTCAAGGGGGTCGTCTTCAAAGTAATAATTTAAGGACAGGTTAGGTAGTATAAACGATACCTCATCTCTATATCTCACTCTCTCTAACCACTTCCTCTGTTTTCCTTTCTGCTCATTTCTTGTCTTTTCTCGTCCGCTGAAAGGTTAAATCAATAAATCTATTATGTATTATCTACATATCGACGTCCAGTGATCGCCTAATGGGGAAATCAAAGTTCCTTTTCTTCTAAAATTTCTTTCGATATTTCTCCTGTATGGGTTCCCACTGAAATCGAGAGCACAAAGACATTTCATTTCAAGCCCTGAAGCATTTTGTGAGTTGTGTGTATGTTTGGGAAAAAAACCCCAATAAAACAATGGATCTAGTTATATGAAATTGACTTGCGACCTTTACCAAGTATTTCGTGTGAACATTGCTGTAGTACATAACGTGACAACGAACATGTGATATGATGAATCATATCGACCACATCACAAATGTAGGTGGCAATCAGAACGACATCTGTTATAGCAGGTGTCATTGGCTACATATCGACATCCTTTGAGTTAACAGAACACTGATATGACCAAGTAAGGTAAAAGAATTCATTTTCAGAATGTCCGGAAATTAATCATTTCAAACATCAGAGGTCTATCTTGTGTTGGATTTAATTAAATTACTTATTTGTGTAATTACCGAGCAAAATGTGAAAAAAAACATCAACAAGAAAATTCGGTTTCAGTAGGCTTTGTGGTAAGTAAGGTATTGACTATAGTTTATGGTGCCAAATAGAATACTGATCTCAGTTTATAATGTACAGTAAGACACTGGTCACTACAGTCTATAATGTACAGTAAGATACTGGTCACTACAGTCTATAATGTACAGTAAGACACTGGTCACTACAGTCTATAATGTACAGTAAGACACTGGTCACTACAGTCTATAATGTACAGTAAGATACTGGTCACTACAGTCTATAATGTACAGTAAGATACTGGTCACTACAGTTTATAATGTACAGTAAGATACTGGTCACTACAGGTTATAATGTACAGTAAGATACTGGTCACTACAGGTTATAATGTACAGTAAGACACTGGTCACTACAGGTTATAATGTACAGTAAGATACTGGTCACTACAGTCTATAATGTACAGTAAGACACTGGTCACTACAGTCTATAATGTACAGTAAGATACTGGTCACTACAGTCTATAATGTACAGTAAGACACTGGTCACTACAGTCTATAATGTACAGTAAGATACTGGTCACTACAGGTTAAAATGACAGTAAGATACTGGTCACTACAGTCTATAATGTACAGTAAGACACTGGTCACTACAGTCTATAATGTACAGTAAGATACTGGTCACTACAGTCTATAATGTACAGTAAGATACTGGTCACTACAGTCTATAATGTACAGTAAGATACTGGTCACTACAGGTTAAAATGACAGTAAGATACTGGTCACTACAGTCTATAATGTACAGTAAGACACTGGTCACTACAGTCTATAATGTACAGTAAGATACTGGTCACTACAGTCTATAATGTACAGTAAGATTCTGGTCACTACAGTCTATAATGTACAGTAAGACACTGGTCACTACAGGTTATAATGTACAGTACTACTAAGGAGCTACATGCTAGGGTTCCACAGGGCTCAATATTTGGTCCACTTCTTTTATTGTTTTTATAAATGACATAATAAATGATATTGATGCTCATATTCGGCTTTTCGCAGATGATTCAACACTTTTCATGATCGTTGAAAATCCTGAGAGTGCAGGGACTGTTTTAAATTCTGACCTAAACAAAATTAGTACCTAATTGGGCAAAGCAGTGGTTAGTTAATTTCAACCCCAACAAAACTGAAAGTATTGTCCTTACCAAAAAGAGAACTGCTACAGCTCACCCTCCCTTATTTATAAATAATACCCAAATACAAGAAGTCCAGCAACATACACATCTATATGGAAATTGTTCTTGGCATGCCCACATTACTAATATCCTTGCTAAGGCATGGAAAAGGCTAGATATTCTTAGAGGGTTAAGGTTTAAGTTAGATAGGAAACAAAGATTGACGGTGTTTAGTGCAATGTTCTATTCTCTTAAATTGATATCTGTATTGTCAGTGACATACGGGAGTCTGAAGTTAATTCCAAGTTCCTTGTTCAGTTTTTCTTGAACGGAACTAGGAACTTGAACCCAACTTCAGGCAAAACGGAACTAGGAACCGGAAACCAATTTCAGGCAAAACGGAACTAGGAACCGGAAACCAATTTCAGATTCTCGTCACACACTTCCCTGATCAAAGGCAAATCGCGCTTCCTTTTATACACGTAACAATACACTACATAAAATGTTCTAGTATAAATCAATATTGGTTTTATCTAATTCTATGGTTACCTTTTTAATCTACGGTTTATTACATAGTTTATTGGTTTTATCTAAATGACAGAGTGAAAATGAAATGATTGATTGTTAACAAATAAATATCTTTATTTATTCCAGTTTTTTGTCAATAAGATACCATAGAATGATATGTTGCTGGGTTGATCAATCATCGGTTGACATTATCTTGGATCTGTTTTGTTTTGATATATTAAGGTTACACTCCTTACCATTTTGTGATGTAATATATTAATAGAGCTAGTTGTCTAAAATCCTCTACATACCTTAGATATTTTTGTACAATACCTATCCATTTGTTTCTGTCTACCATGCTGATCCATTCTCTCTGTCTACCATACCGACCCATCCTTTCTGTCTACCATACTAACCCATTCTTTCTGTCTACCATACTGATCCATTCCCTCTGTCTACATACCGACCCATTCTCTCTGTCTACCATACTGATCCATTCTCTCTGTCTACATATCGACCCATTCTCTCTGTCTACCATACTGACCCATTCTCTCTGTCTACCATACTGATCCATTCTTTCTGTCTACCATACTGATCCATTCTCTCTGTCTACATACCGACCCATTCTCTCTGTCTACCATACCGACCCATCCTTTCTGTCTACCATACTAACCCATTCTCTCTGTCTACCATACTGATCCATTCTCTCTGTCTACCATACCGACCCATCCTTTCTGTCTACCATACTAACCCATTCTTTCTGTCTACCATACTGATCCATTCTTTCTGTCTACCATACTGTCCCATTCTTTCTGTCTACCTTACTGTTCCATTCTCTCTGTCTACCATATTGTCCCATTCTTTCTGTCTACCATACTAACCCATTCTTTCTGTCTACCATACTGACCCATTCTCTCTGTCTACATACCGACCCATTCTTTCTGTCTACCATACTAACCCATTCTCTCTGTCTACCATACTGATCCATTCCCTCTGTCTACATACCGACCCATTCTCTCTGTCTACCATACTGATCCATTCTCTCTGTCTACCATACTAACCCATTCTCTCTGTCTACCATACTAACCCATTCTCCATTCTCTGTCTACCATACTTTCTGTCTATCCTCTCTGTTCTCTCTGTCTACCATACTGATCCATTCCCTCTGTCTACCATACTAACCCATTCTCTCTGTCTACCATACTGATCCATTCTTTCTGTCTACCATACTAACCCATTCTCTCTGTCTACCATACTGATCCATCCTTTCTGTCTACCATACTGATCCATTCTTTCTGTCTACCATACTGATCCATTCTCTCTGTCTACCATACTGTCCCATTCTTTCTGTCTACCATACTGATCCATTCTTTCTCTCCACCATTCTGGTCCATTCTCTCTGTCTACCATACTGATCCATTCTTTCTGTCTACCATACTGTTCCATTCTCTCTGTCTACCATACTGACCCATTCTCTCTGTCTACCATACTGTTCCATTCTCTCTGTCTACCATACTGTCCCATTCTTTCTGTCTACCATACTGATCCATTCTTTCTGTCTACCATACTGTTCCATTCTCTCTGTCTACCATATTGTCCCATTCTTTCTGTCTACCACACTGATCCATTCTCTCTGTCTACATACCGACCCATTCTCTCTGTCTACCATACTAACCCATTCTTTCTGTCTACCATACTGATCCATTCTCTCTGTCTACCATACTGATCCATCCTTTCTGTCTACCATACTGATCCATTCTCTCTGTCTACATATTCTTCTCTCTGTCTACCATACTGACCCATTCTCTCTGTCTACATACCGACTCATTCTCTCTGTCTACCATACCGACCTATCCTTTCTGTCTACCATACTGATCCATTCTCTCTGTCTACCATACTGATCCATTCTCTCTGTCTACCATATTGTCCCATTCTTTCTGTCTACCACACTGATCCATTCTCTCTGTCTACCATACTGATCCATTCTTTCTGTCTACCATACTGTTCCATTATCCATTCTCTCTCTACTGTCTCTCTGTCTACCATACTGTTCCCATACTGTCCCATTCTCTCTGTCTACCATACTGATCCATTCTCTGATCCATTCTTTCTGTCTACCATACTGATCCATTCTCTCTGTCTACCATACTAACCCATTCTCTCTGTCTACCATACTAACCCATTCTCTCTGTCTACCATACTGATCCATTCTTTCTGTCTACCATACTGATCCATTCTTTCTGTCTACCATACTGATCCATTCTTTCTGTCTACCATACTGATCCATCCTGTCTTTCTACCATACCGACCCATCCTTTCTGTCTACCATACTAACCCATTCTCTCTGTCTACCATACTAACCCATTCTCTCTGTCTACCATACTAACCCATTCTCTCTGTCTACCATACTAACCCATTCTCTCTGTCTACCATACTAACCCATTCTCTCTGTCTACCATACTGATCCATCTTTCTGTCTACCATACTGATCCATTCTCTCTGTCTACCATACTGATCCATTCTTTCTGTCTACCATACTGATCCATTCTCTCTGTCTACCATACTAACCCATTCTCTCTGTCTACCATACTAACCCATTCTCTCTGTCTACCATACTGATCCATCCTTTCTGTCTACCATACTGATCCATCCTTTCTTTCTACCATACTGATCCATTCTTTCTGTCTACCATACTGATCCATTTTTCTGTCTACATACCCACCCATTCTTTCTGTCTACCATACCGACCCATCCTCTCTGTCTACCATACTAACCCATCCTTTCTGTCTACCATACCGACCCATCCTTTCTGTCTACCATACTGATCCATTTTTCTGTCTACATACCCACCCATTCTTTCTGTCTACCATACCGACCCATTCTTTCTGTCTACCATACCGACCCATTTTCTCTGTCTACGATACCGACCCATCCTTTCTGTCTACCATACTGATCCATCCTTTCTGTCTACCATACTGATCCATCCTTTCTGTCTACCATACCGACCCATCCTTTCTGTCTACCATACTGATCCATCCTTTCTGTCTACCATACTGATCCATCCTTTCTGTCTACCATATTGACCCATTCTTTCTGTCTACCATACTGATCCATTTGTTTCTGTCTACCATTTTCCGTATTTGATTTTACCATGTTCTCCAACCCTCAGTGCGAAAAATACGACACAGTACATCGCATGCATATTACAGTTTGTAGTGCATTATCCCTCAATATACCTTTATCCCTTCGTCTTGGCTTTTTTTTTTACGCACATGCCTTGCTTTGACAAACTTTTCATTTAATCTAAAATTCCCTTGAGCCAATCAGGTAGTGCGTAAGATGAGTTCAACCCCCTGGCAAGGCATAACAGAGTATTTTTTGGAAATTTATTTTTTGGACACTCGGCATTGTGGTATTGTAACGACTGGTTTGCCCAGCAGTATAATGTAACCGGGTGAAGACGGCTTTATTTCGCAAGGAGGTTTACACAAACATATTGCAGTCTCCGCACATGCACGTAACACGTGCACTCACTTCGCATACACCGAATGACTGTCCTTACATAAGCATGGCTGTTAATAGGACGCCAAACAATGGAGTACCAATGCAAACTTCGAGAGGGATATTGAATGATAACCATCGTCTTATAGCTACTCTTAGGTCTGTATTTTATATTCATGACCTTGGCAACGAAATACCTTATGTACTGCTAACCATGTTATGTGCACACAATAGCATGCCACAGCTTGGTTTGAAATCACTGGATGAGTACAGTAACGGCCATTTTTTAGTTTTCAGTATCTTTGTTATCTCCTATCTCCTTCCTTTAATATTGCCTGAAACTCATGTTGTTTCAAAGTTTCTCCAAATCGTCTTTATTGCTCTAATTCAATTATATTTCTTTTTACACGACCAACTTCCTGTCATTTAAAATGTCACATCATTTTGTAGTTTTTAAAGTGTAATCGCGGTCCTTCCTTCATTTAGACAAAACACGTCACTCAAATACTGCCTGTATAATCAATTTAACATGTAATGAATGTACTTGGTTTATACCTAATGAATGGATTAGTACAGTTGCGCACAAAGGTAGTTCCCGGATGTGTAAATACTCGTGCTTTAGTATCGTATCGAGTGTCACCTGTACCTGGTTTACACTTGATGAATGGATTATTTCAGTTGTGCTTTAAGGCAGTGCCCTGATGAGCTAACGCTCTGGTGCTATTGTTGAAAGCCATTTGTACCTGGTTTGTATGTGATGAATGGTTTCCTTATTTGTTATATATGAACTTGTCAGATGTATTTCACTGGTGTCTGAAATTATCAGTTTCGAATTTAGAGATAATCTTCAAACGTTTCCGGTTTATAAAACTGGTGATTACATATGTCAATCTGCTTATATCCGTTATAATGTGGGTGAATTCATCACACTTCTAAAATTCACTTTCGCCAAAATATCTGGAAAAACCGTTATCTTTTGAGGTATATATGTATAGAGTAAAATGCAATAGCTTTATACTTTGAATTTCAAACGGTATCTATATTGACTAAGATGTATGGAATGATGAATCTGAACGTCTTTTTATACTTAAAGTGATACAAAAATCAAAATGCCGCCACCAGCAAAATTTCAGTTGGCACAAGAAGGTTTGCTGAGACCTTGTGATTATATATCACGGGTAAATATATACTGTGATGACACGCAATACACATTAATTGATTACCACACACTGCACACTATTTGATGACCACACACTACACATTAAGTGATGACTAAGAGTACGCATTAATTGATGACCACACCACAAATGAATTGATGACTGTACACCACACATTACATCACGAGTGAATTTTTTTAAAGGTCAAGTAGTTTGTATAGCATGACAATAGAAATAGTGGGCAGGTTTCGATCAATTACCGTAAAGACAAACTCGATTTTCTGTCGGTTGAAATGTCAACTGAAGAGCATGCATTGTTTTCTAGTTTGCATTATAAACTGCACCCAATTACCAAAAGCCCATGTGCGTCATTTGAATTTACGCAAGTGACATTCGCGTAATGTTTCAACTTGGCATTTCATTTTTATATGCTGTTCCAAAAAAGTCGAATGTAAATTCAATTCCAGTATTTAATTCAAAATAGCTCGGACATTTATGAAATTGTAACGTTGAAACAATCCGTTTTCGTTTCATGATAGTTAGATTACGACTGTTCATTTCCTCCCTGAAATGTCCGTCTCTGTCGACGAAGGGCTCTCTTGATGACCTCTCTGCACCAATGCTAATCTAGACTGATGACATAGAATTTCCTCTGTACATAAATGTATTAAGTCTCGCGTTCCCTTGGAACTTTTCACCGTCACTACGGCCTGGTAAGGTAGAGTGACTGCTGCATTAGTGTGAGGACCTTAGAAACCTAACAAACAATGAAGGTACGACTAGAAACCCTGCAATAGTATGTTTATATTACACATAAAGATAGATTACTATCGCTGTTTCCTATTATATCCTATAATACATACCCAGCTTTCCAATTTAGGTAGCTACTGAACACTTTTTCATTAAAATGAGGAAATTGACCATCCATAAAATTATCGTCTTCTGCTTCATCGACAATACTCGCCATCTAAATCTTGTTCAATCCTAGTAAGTAATGTCACGTTCTCAAATGAGAACAAGGTATACAACAACGCAACCAACAAACAAACTAACGAGCTTCCATTTATAACTTTACTTATATACTAATACATTTTAAAAGAAGATTTCTTAAGAAAACATATCACATATAAGTCCATAATCTTTTGAATTATCGTTTCTCGCCAAATTCAATTAAAAAAAACAATAAAATTATTTTGCAAAGCATTTCCAAATAATGATATTTGTAAGTAAAATAAAGAAACAAAACTGACATCAATAATTCATTATCTGCACCCAGAGTGTATGTAATTTTAGCTTGTGTTGTTTTTATTTACAAACATAGCATCAGTTATGCTTCTTGATTATAATTTTCATTTTATTTTTCACGTATAGAAATGTGAAATTCGACCAATCGGGAGAGAGTGCGTTGACTTGGCTGTATTTGATATGCTAATTGTTTGATGACGTTGAAATAACGTACCACATATGTTACGTAAGAACGGTCGTGAATTTCATTCACTTGCATCTTTAAAGTGCTTCCAATAGAAAGTGGATTTGTAGACGTGACAGATGTATAATGCCTATAGATATTGTATTGTGGCGTGGCTTGGAGTGATAACGCCACATCCCCAGCCTTCACACTCATCATCTGGGACTTGTATGCGTGTCTTTATACATACGATGCGAGCCATTTCATAGACAATAAATTGCACATACACATTACTCGTTACCAACTAATTATTTCTCTCCAGACCAGTTCACATGCCTCTCACACATAGTCTGTACTAGAAGTTTTATAAAGAGAAGCGCTGATGTCCACAGTGTTGTATCTGCTCTTGTTCGTCAGAACACTATTGTGCTTGGACATCGTCATTTAATGTGCACACGTGATACAGAAGGTCTATATAAAGGCAATTTGGCTATATATCGCATGCCAAGGATTCGATACCAATGAAACCCTATATGTGTATGGTTTTCATTAATAGTCCAGCTGGTTACAGCGTGAAAGTTTAATCATATACCATACAATTTCTATCATTCCTGGAGTCCCTGGCTACCTGGTACACTCAGTGCCATAGAACTGCATTCGCCGTTTAATGGTTTCTATGATGCAAGGTGATGATGGATTCTAACAGCATTTAATAGCATGGCGATTATATCAAAATTCACGCGTTGTTTTATATCGTCTCATGTTGTGGTTGTCTGTTTGTTAGGAAGGACATGTCCCTGCTTCCATATTCCTTGATGAGGACAGTTATTGTGATAATTGTCTCTGGACAGGCTATAAACACTGGTTATATAATCGTGCATCTTTTTCCAACTTCATGGATGACATCAGGTCAGTGCACAGTGCAGATCACTCGGCAAAATCACAGTGTAATAGAGTACGAAAAAGGAGTGTTTGTCATTAAACAGGTACATGTACATTTTCTATATTACGATTACATACCTTATTTTCTACCGTAGGGATATGTTTCCTCTCTAATACTCTTAGTGACGGATTTACGGGCTGTCCGCCACCGTGGTAATTAAGCAGGTAATTTGTCTGCTCTCCCGTGTGTGTCTTGTAAAATGATACGTATGGACAAGACCTACTTTCCCGCAATTGTGCATGTATGATTTTCAAACAATGATATGGTATTGTCAGTTTTGAAAGGGTTTTTACAGAACATTCTGAAAGAGTATTAACGAGAAATAATATCTCCTATATGTAAAGCAAGTGTACCATACTGAAATCGATATTGAGATAATAACGATGTAATTGATAGCTGCGTTAAGGTAACGCTGAATATAGCTGACCACAACAGCTATATACGACGGGTTAATGAAAAGAAATATAACATACAGGTGTCAGTAACCCCACTCCTGCTTCTTTGAAATGAGGAATTGTAAAGAGAATAACAATCTTTGACCATATCTTTTTCTTTTACTCCAAATATCCTTCTTTATATACGTTATTTTTTCCTATTTCACATTACCTGATTACAAACGATTGCGTCATGATGGTTCCAAACTCTGTAACATTTCGAGTCGGTATTCGACTTTCAACAATTGTCTAATAATTCTGGATAATTAAATAAATCTTAGAATGATGAGCAAGGATTGAGAATCACATGTTCGGAAAAAAACGTGTATTGATGTTATTTTTTATCTAGACAGCTCAATCAATAAATGTATTATAAAAGTGACTGATAAACAGGTTAAGTTATGATGTAATTGATTTCAATTAGATATTACTTACCTGCTTTTGCATCCAATCAATATCAAAGATAACACCGATAATTAGTAATTACGCTGATGACGTTGTTGGATAAATTCATGTTAATCCTCAAAATGCAATAATATGGAATTAGTTAATCATTGAACCGGTGGATATTTTCGAAGAAGTTTATATAATTACTAATTTGAAAATCACAAAATGAAAGACACTTTTAAGGTAAAAGCAAAAGTAATGAAATCATTTTTCACAAGAAACACGCCTCTTTACTACTAAAACGCGATAATTTGATTAACCTTCCTGTTGTACTTTACTTCCTGTAGTAATGACAGTAACTATACTAGTGTTTAGTGACTTTTTCTTGTGTACTTTACTTCCTGTAGTAATCACAGTAACTATACTAGTGTTCAGTGACCTTCCTGTTGTACTTTACTTCCTGTAGTAATCACAGTAACTATACTAGTGTTCAGTGACCTTCCTGTTGTACTTTACTTCCTGTAGTAATCACAGTTACTATACTAGTGTTCAGTGACCTTCATGTTGTACTTTATTTCCTGTAGTAATCACAGTAACTATACTAGTGTTCAGTGACCTTCCTGTTGTACTTTACTTCCTGTAGTAATCACGGTAACTATACTAGTGTTCAGTGACCTTCCTGTTGTACTTTATTTCCTGTAGTAATCACAGTAACTATACTAGTGTTCAGTGACCTTCCTGTTGTACTTTACCTCCTGTATTTATCACAGTAACTATACTAGTGTTCAGTTACCTTCCTGTTGTACCTAACTTCCTGTAGTAATCACAGTAACTATACTAGTGTTCAGTGACCTTCCTGTTGTACTTTACTTCCTGTAGTAATCACAGCAATTATACTAGTGTTCAGTGACCTTCCTTTTGTACTTTATTTCCTGTAGTAATCACAGTAACTATACTAGTGTTCAGTGACCTTCCTGTTGTACTTTATTTCCTGTAGTAATCACAGTTACTATACTAGTGTTCAGTGACCTTCCTGTTGTACTTTATTTCCTGTAGTAATCACAGTAACTATACTAGTGTTCAGTGACCTTCCAGTTGTACTCTACTTCCTGTAGTAATCACAGTTACTATACTAGTGTTCAGTGACCTTCATGTTGTACTTTATTTCCTGTAGTAATCACAGTAACTATACTAGTGTTCAGTGACCTTCCAGTTGTACTCTACTTCCTTTAGTAATCACAGTTACTATACTAGTGTTCAGTGACCTTCCTGTTGTACTTTATTTCCTGTAGTAATCACAGTAACTATACTAGTGTTCAGTGACCTTCCTGTTGTACTTTACTTCCTGTAGTAATCACAGTTACTATACTAGTGTTCAGTGACCTTCATGTTGTACTTTACCTCCTGTATTTATCACAGTAACTATACTAGTGTTCAGTTACCTTCCTGTTGTACCTAACTTCCTGTAGTAATCACAGTAACTATACTAGTGTTCAGTGACCTTCCTGTTGTACTTTACTTCCTGTAGTAATCACAGCAACTATACTAGTGTTCAGTGACCTTCCTTTTGTACTTTATTTCCTGTAGTAATCACAGTAACTATACTAGTGTTCAGTGACCTTCCTGTTGTACTTTATTTCCTGTAGTAATCACAGTTACTATACTAGTGTTCAGTGACCTTCCTGTTGTACTTTATTTCCTGTAGTAATCACAGTAACTATACTAGTGTTCAGTGACCTTCCTGTTGTACTTTATTTCCTGTAGTAATCACAGTTACTATACTAGTGTTCAGTGACCTTCCTGTTGTACTTTATTTCCTGTAGTAATCACAGTTACTATACTAGTGTTCAGTGACCTTCCTGTAGTACTTTATTTCCTGTAGTAATCACAGTAGCTATACTAGTGTTCAGTGACCTTCATGTTGTACTTTATTTCCTGTAGTAATCACAGGTACTATACTAGTGTTCAGTGACCTTCCTGTTGTACTTTACTTCCTGTAGTAATCACAGTAACTATACTAGTGTTCAGTGACCTTCCTGTTGTACTTTACTTCCTGTAGTAATCACAGTAACTATACTAGTGTTCTGTGTGCTTCCTGTTGTACTTTACTTCCTGTAGTAATTTTCCTTATACAGGTGTCGCTGTTGTTCCATATCTACGAGGAATTTTCCTTTATACATGTGTCGCTGCTGTTCCATATCTACGAGGAATTTTCCTTTATACATGTGTCGCTGCTGTTCCCTATCTACGTGGATTTTTTTATACGTGTGTCGCTGTTGTTCTCTATATAAACGTGCTTGTCTTTCTGCCTCTTGAGTTATTGTTACAGTAGTAAATAGGCAATAAATTTGAAAATGAATAGTTTTTTTAAGTATTACGCAATTTTATATATGACATCTTTTCCTGGATGTGAATGAGTAATATGAGCATGTTTGACCTTTCTATCTACTTATCACTATCAGTATTGATTTAGCGGAATCACTTTTATCCTTAATTTGCTGTATTTTCCCCAAACAGATACATGTGATGGTTATATCCATGCTTCCGTTTTTCACCACCATCAGATGTTTCATTATGTCACCTGTTTACAGGTATATTTTTGTAATTAAAAATTCTTTAGGATATCGCTCTATTTCTACGTAACAGAAATAGGTTCAAACAATTAATTAACTACACATAGAAAAGAGACCAATTTCAGACGTCACATTTCGGGTAACTGACAAATACGCTTTAGGTACATTGTTGCTTTTGCTAAGAACGTTTTGTACGAGAATCGCTCCCCTTGACTGAACCGCTATGCTCCAGTGAACAAATTACAATTCTGATTGAATCAAAAGGTGAAAACGAAAATACCAATATGCCACCATAATGATAATGAAACTCAACTTAATAATACTTATGTAAACACGGCGACTCCTGAAAAGAAGAACAAGACCAGATGTTCCGAAAAAGTAAGCGTCTTTTGCTTTATCGACTACACCTGCAATATAAACCTTGACTAGTCCAATTAAGTAGCATCGCGTTCTCGAGTATAAAACAACGAAAACAATAGGCAATCTAAGAACATCAAACACGTTCCAGCATCATATCGCACAAAGAAATAGAATACGTGTATTTAGCTATGAGATCGGTCTGACGATCGGAAAAAGTCCCTATATTTTCCATCAACCTGCAACTCTTTAAACCGTGTGTAATGAGTTTATCTCCAGTTGACGAAATCGTAATATAACGAACAGACCCTTGAATATCAAATCAAATGCAACATGCAAACACCGTAGGTTGGAGATGTATTTTAGAAAATTCCTTCTCATCAAAAATGGAGTTTAATATGGATATAGGGGTTTCACAAGTATTTTAGACAAAAAATATCGAATAATGAAATTAAAGATATTTCTCCACATTATGTCAGGAGATCCTGCTTTAAACGTGTGTTGATGTAAAACCAACACAAGATTTTGAACATGAAGATCTCAATCATTATCCCAACATAATGTGCATTTTCTATCTATACAGTTTCGATATTTATTTTTTAACCATTTGTGTGAACTAAAAATTTTGGAAGTAAATGTAATACTTTTAAAAAATAACTACAGATAACAAAAAGATACAACTTGGTTGACTTCGCGAAAATCACGGAACAATCATTTAAAGCACACAAACTGTACTGCATCCGTATGTTATAATTGAAATAATGAATGTTTCTTAGCACCTCTCCACCAAACACCCACGTACATTGTTTACCAATGGGTGTATCAGTATCTGTATCACATTAACAATAACAAGGCTGAACCTCCTCCTCATTATTATGCGACTCGAAATGGAACAATACGTAACACCATTGCTTATTTCTCTACCCACGTGAAATTACCACTTATTTAGCACTGGTCAAGCTGAAAAGGTCTCGTGCATTTTTAACATTCCTCAACATTCCAAGTATATATTAAACCATTAAGAAATCTTTTCTAAGGTTTCGTGTTTTATATTTAATGCATAAGGACCATTAATTATAACAGTCATCAATATACTAGTTACTTGTTCATTTCATAGACAAAGTTCACTTTGTTTTCTTACGTTTTAGCCGGTGAAATATAGACAAAAACATCTATCATCTCTGCAGGAATGACATCAAAACACACCACTAGTGCAAACATACTTTTTTTCCAGTGACTATTGCAGGGCATAGCTTTCAAGTCACACGTGTGGCAGAATATAGGATACGGCTTTAAATGAGAAACAATCAAATATCCTCTAGATACTTGCCTAACTAGCTTCTATATATTGATGATATCCTGTCTATAAATATCAACAAGGCACTTTCTGACCATGTTCATCTTCTATACCAACTGCAATTGGCAATAAAGGACACTTGGTAATAATTATATAAGATGACCATAGCCACAACAACTGATCTGGGTACACTGGTGAACAGTAGAGTTTGATCAAAATCAATATTACCAGAATTTACATTTAATCATTTAAAAAGGATATTAACATAATTTCTTTTATGCATGCTGCAAAATGCTTCTTTACCATTATGTAAATAGTGTAAATACCTAACTATACTGTTGCACTCGATTATGAAAAAAGTCAGTCTCTTGGAACGATGTACATAAACCTTGAACTTTGCGTGGTAGGAGAGGTAAAATATCATAGATCCTTATCACCGGTTTGCTTGTTATATTGATAATAACGATGATTCTTTATTCTCAGAAGGTAACACATTTAGTTAAAGTATGAAAATCTCCCACATGATCCCCGCAAATAATAAATGATAAACATTTATACTAACAATCACCCAGAAGCCTATATACAATGCCATGTCTAACACTCTGCAACTTGTGGTAGAACAACCTAATGAAGTAATGTGAGGTTAGAGATATTTACTGTGGATTCACCGCTTATTTCAATCCTTTCCTACAACGAAACCAAATCATCACAGGGAAGGCTTAAACCAAGCAGTGTGATATGCATGAACGATTTCTCTATTGTGACATGGCCATTTCGAAATGTAATTATCTCTTTTTCCCCAGCCTATAGTTTATCTGTCGTAGTCGATTCGATATAAATGGACTTGTTCTCAATATCAGGATTTGCGAGCAAGACATCGACGGACGACTGATAACCTTATAGCACAGGGTGTTTAGAGATGGAGATTGATGAAAATGATAAGGAATTATTCTATTCCCTTGTGAAATTGGACTTCATTGATGCTCGTTAGTTAGCCTGGTGGTTACGTTATTGTATACCTTGTTCTCATTTTTGAATGTGACATAACTCTCTTGAATTGACCACGGTATACATGACGGGTGTCGTCAATAAATTAGAAGACGCTTACCCTTTTGGAACGTCGTATCTTGCTCTACTTGTTATTTATATCCACCGACAGCTTTCTTTTATTCATATACTGCCCACATTTCATATATTTTGCATTTAAATGAAAACTCTGTTGAAATATCGGTATATTTTGTTTTTCGTTCTTGAGCATTTGTGTGACCCTAGGTAGAAGAAGTGTATCAATACAAAAGGAAAGATGTTAAAAGTCCTAAGCACGTGTTTAAATATAAACGAGGAGGTGCATTTGCATCTTTTTAGCTCAACATTTTTTAATGCAAATGTGTACATTCGTAAGAATTTTGACGTCACATATAGAGATAAACCTCGAGCAACCAAACGTCATGTTCTACAGCTTCTCTACACATTCTCTACCAGTCTATGCCTTCATCTAACTTTCACTGGAGACCAATATGTTTTCAATCAGCATTAGCTGATTTTACTTAAATTTAGAATTCATGAGTGCTTTACGAATATATTTACTGCAGTTTGGTTTCAGTGATGTTCCAAACATATGGAAACAAGTTTAGAATTCGATTTGACAAACTGTACGGAATAGTGATTAAATTGTACCAAGGCCACTGTCTGTTATTCATTTTAACGTTTTTACACTGACATGGTTGGTAAAAGTATTTATATGTAGCTGACATGAGGAATAAACTCTCCACAGGTGTACCCCATCAACAGCAGCACATTCAGCCACGTGCAACACACACTTGGCGTGCTTGGACAGATAAACTGATTGGAATGGCCAGTGTATAAGCTCTGTGCTCTTAAACTGTTTTGATATATAGACAGAAAAAACCCGATATCTATATCAACGAATGCTTAGCATCAGATATTAAGACAGGTAACGTTATACAAGTCGAGAGTTTTGGGAAAGTGAACATTTGATTATCTGTGATGAAATTATTATATCAGTTTTACTAATAAATTGAAACCGATTCCGTGAAAATATATCAACAATCTTTGTGATTTCAGGTAGCAAGGGCGCGCCACATTCGAGATTAATCATGTAATATTTGGTTCGAGAATGGACAATATTGAGGTATGAGGAACAAGACCGGAAGTATTCAAGACGATGAAGAAAAAATGCCGGAATATAATACAACTGCAGTGGTGTTTCTTGGAATTTTCAGTGTTTTGTTTCTAATGACATGTATTTTGTCAGCCATCAAAGCAGTCAAGTAAGTCCATTGTCATACAAGATACAGGTAAAAAACGTAAATATCCAATACATAATATTGAATTATGAATTCTCATGAACAAGATAGGTGTGATCTGAAAGAGTGATTCTATCATGTACACCATAACTCGGATCATTTCTACCATAAAATAATCACACACCTACACCCTAAATTATCAAATATGCATTTTATACTGGTGGATGTTTTCATCTTATACGTTTAGGTAATTTTAGGTAGAGAATCGATCACCATTAGCAACTGAACCAGTTCCGGAGCACTGTGGGAAGTACTGCCGGTGGGAATCCCTTTGTAAACAGTTTAATGGTCATTTACACAACCGTGTCCATCCAAATTTGGTTATTTATCTTTGTTGCTTTAGAATGACCAATTACATTCATTAAGATAATTAGTAGGATAGGTTGCTAAGTTTTTATTTACGATCGTGGAACCAAAGATATATAAAATGGTTGAATATTATTAAGTAATGAGATCAATTTCTTCTATTACGTTCGGTATATAGCTCTCAAAAGGGATTTCCCTTGAGATTTATCGTTATAGAAACAGTAAATTGTTGGAGGTAAAAACTTAATATCATCTGTAACAGTTGTCACTTTTGATAGAATGTTCGTTGTCGCTTATAGCTGTCTTAAATCAACATTTTAAAGGATTGAACTTCAATTCCTGGTCAGTAACAAATAAATTTGATATGAATCATTGACAACATCGATCCAGACAAACCTGACAGTCGGTTCTAATGCTAAACAATCTGAACGTGTTTCTGTTCTAAGTGACTTTAGCTTATTATGACAATTAAAGATAAAACTAAGCAGATTTAACCAATCATCCGTAAGGATATCAATGTACAATAACTTTTAGTTATTTTCACGCAGAAAGTTCTTTTTACACTTGCTGTATGCCTTAAAACAGTTTTAATGAGCTTTGACATGATTGCAATTTAAATTGATTTATCGTGGATGGATTGATAGAGTCATGTTACCTTCGGTGAGAGTCGTTTACACGCTCTTCAGATTTACAGTAACACATATTTGCACTTAACCCTCTTCGTGTTTCATCATTTTGAAATAAACCCTAATGCTTTATATCTAGTAAGAGAACTAGATATAATGCATTCGGGTTTGTATCAAAATGATGACACTAGCATTACTGAAGTGGTGAATTTTAATTCAGAAAGATTTGTATCTTCTAAATGTCTGATTTTCATTGGCAAAAATACCACATGTCTAAAACTAGATATTCCGGTTTTGGCCTCAAATAACGACACGATATTTCTCACTGACGAATATCTCCCAATCAAGAATCCAACCAGCTGCGCAATTGTCGTCCTTTCAGTTCCCTGTGCCACATTTCTATATGTAAAATATTGACTTTCAAAATAGTAACCAACAGCAAAAACATAATCCACTTACGTAATATACATCATAAGGGTTTGTTAAACACGTGTAGTGAAGATTAGTATCGATGTTAATTAATTATGCGCGATACCAGAAGCAGGTCATTAATTTTTTCGCCTATATCAGCTACCTAGTCACATTCAATGGTCAGGGTTTGCGTGCGTCTCTTTCTCTCTCCCCCTCCCCCACTCTCTCCAGAAATAATTGGCGGCGACGGAAAGTTGTTCGCGTGTGGCATGGTTTCACATCTACATTGTAGGCAAAAGGTCATCGTATTTGTATACTGTAATAAACTGGTTAAGTGCTGTTCTCTTATTTATTAAGGTCTGTAGTTTTAAAACCGTTAGTCTAAAGGTTTCCAATGACGTCAGACTCCCACGCGGTAGCGCGAGCGAAGTAGGGCATGTCCTGAGTTAAAGGGAAGAAGTGATGGAATATATTTATTTATAGCATTTATTATTAGACATGACATATACGGTACATGGTATATCCTAAAATCTACTTTTTGATAGTTCTGTTTGATTGCGTTAGGTCACGCCAGTGTTGTTATTCGGTAAGCTTTATTTTATGTAGGTATATACATGTTCCTTTGTATATAAGACTTTATACTTTTGACATCTAAACACAAGCCCAACATTTTTATATCTAAGACATGATGGAATAAGTTCATATTCAAAGTCAAAATCGAAGCAACGAAGATTTTATATTAATCGATTATTGAAGCTGATCGTATAAAGAGATTGACTTTTGGGATATCAATATCGATCGTCATGTCTGTAATGGAAGCCTTTTCTGAGAGTATCTGTATTTATCAGGGCTTTATCGATTTCTGTGAATGAGCATGATATATTTCTCTACTTGATTTGATACATTTTGTTGTTCTGCAGAGACAGGAAAAAAATAAAATCTAGGATTGAAGCCAAGCGACGACTGCGTTTAGAGCAATCCGCTTATGAAAATCCAGAAAATGGAGCTATTCAAAAAGGCCTCGAGGAGGAAGAAAGTGTTACTTTAAACAAGCGCGAGAAAGACGCAGACACAACTGCAGTATCCTCGGACGCCAACAATCATTCTCACGTGTTCCGAACAGTATCTGCAGACGATGTAATTATCGTTGAACAAAAGAAGAATTTAAATAATGTTGACAACAGTGGTGTTTCCCATTCGAAACTGTCGAGTTCTGTACCAGACCTTCAACAAAAAATATCTCCAGAATGTCTGGCAGTTAAAAAGCAAATTCGAAGAACTTCCTATGCAATTGCTATAGACAGTCACTCATGGCTACCGAAGGACCAACCACGCTTTGCAAACTCATCAACTATAATAAAAACTTATAACCTGAAGCCAGGCACAACGAAATCGTATGAAAACAGAGCATTTGACCCGAATGATACACAGTGAGACATAACGTCTTTGTTGTTTTGTTTACAACATTTTATTATACAGACACATAAAAACGTTTTCCTTAATGAATATTTATTAATTACCGGAGACGTTTAAAGTATTCCTGATTACTGTCAAGTCGGTTGTATATGATGGGTTTCCTACAAAAGACGTAGCATCTGTCGTTTTTCTTCCAATGTCAGCATTTCACCATTATTGAACTGTGCATGAACTTGTAAATCATAACTTTGTTGATATCTTGAAAGTTGTTTGAATACTCATACATATGTAAACAGTTTTATATAAACTTATTCTTTGATCCAGTGATGACGTGTTGAATTATTATGATACTGACGTGACGAATAAGTAGCTATGTTCTGCCATGTTGTGTAGTAGAATGCGTAATGTCCTCGTGTTGGATGCCTCCACTTTTGAATCTGTCATGATGTATGTAGTAAAATGCGGAATGTTCTCGTGTTGGATGCCTCCACTTTTGAGTCTGTCATGATGTGTAAGAATTGATTTGTGTTGTCAGTATGATTGAGAATATCCTCGTGTTTGATGCAACCCACTTTTGAGTCTGTCATGTTGTGTGTAGTAGAATGCGGAATGTTCTCGTGTTTGATGTGTCCACTTTTAAGCCTGCCATGATGTGTAGTAAATGATGTTTTGTCAGTATGAATCCGATATATCTTTGAGTGTGTTCCGTCCTTTGAGCCTAGCATGCTGTGTGGTATATGATGTGTGCTGTCAGTATGAATCAGATATGTCTTTGAGCGTGATGTTCCGTCCTTTGAGCCTAGCATGCTGTGTGGTATATGCTGTGTGCTGTTAGTATAAATCAGATATGTCTTTGAGTGTGATGTTCCGTCCTTTGAGCCTAGCATGCTGTGTGGTATATGATGTGTGCTGTTAGTATAAATCAGATATGTCTTTGAGTGTGATGTTCCGTCCTTTGAGCCTAGCATGCTGTGTGGTATATGATGTGTGCTGTTAGTATAAATCAGATATGTATTTGAGTGTGTTCCGTCCTTTGAGCCTAGCATGCTGTGTGGTATATGATGTGTGCTGTCAGTATGAATCAGATATGTATTTGAGTGTGTTCCGTCCTTTGAGCCTAGCATGCTGTGTGGTATATGATGTGTGCTGTCAGTATAAATCAGATATGTCTTTGAGTGTAATGTTCCGTCCTTTGAGCCTAGCATGCTGTGTGGTATATGATGTGTGCTGTCAGTATGAATCAGATATGTATTTGAGTGTGTTCCGTCCTTTGAGCCTAGCATGCTGTGTGGTATATGATGTGTGCTGTCAGTATGAATCAGATATGTATTTGAGTGTGTTCCGTCCTTTGAGCCTAGCATGCTGTGTGGTATATGATGTGTGCTGTCAGCATGCTGTGTGCTGTATATGATGTGTGCTGTCAGTATGAATCAGATATGTATTTGAGTGTGTTCCGTCCTTTGAGCCTAGCATGCTGTGTGGTATATGATGTGTGCTGTCAGTATGAATCAGATATGTATTTGAGTGTAATGTTCCGTCCTTTGCGCCTAGCATGCTGTGTGGTAAGAATTAGAATAAGTTGATCTCCTCACGATGCGTTGTATGTTATTTGTTGTTGACAATATTAATTAGACAACAGTCTCGTGTGTATGTATGAGTCTTTACAGTTCGTGCTTGTGTGAGTGTTGTTTTCGCCTTTCCACAATTTAAAGGTAGCATCATTACAAAAATGACAATGGTGCTGAAAGCATTCTTGACACATTAGCGATGTTTCCATCACTCTGGAAAACAGGGGACATGGTCACAAATACGATTATGGTGTTGCAAACCTTCCGGATAACGTTTGTAATATCCCTTACTCTTCGAGATAATACTAACATATTTGCAACGTTTTAAATCATAATTCTTGGATTTGACTTGTGTTTATAACATTTTAAGTCCTACTTTCGGAATATATTCCATATGGTCTAGAACTATGGTGGGTGTTTATGTAAAAGTATTCTGCCTTAGGATCTAAATGTGGTGGTGTTATTCAGTTTTTGCCTAAATTATATTCCAGTGTCTAGTGTATATCTGTATTTCTGTGTTCTGGAATACATTGGATTTTTTGAAACCAAGAACTGAGAAACAGTTTACTGACAGCAGTTTGATATTCATTTCTTATTGTGTATGTGTCTACTGTATCGTCTACGTAAAGAACCTTCGGTAATGTTATCTAGAGTTGATGCTCCAAGCGTGTAGTGTTAAATGTTGTGACTATAGATCCACTGACATACTACCATATACCTGCTGTAAAATTTGGTTAAAATAATACTTAATGGTGGGTGTTGAGTGTCCCTTGATCGAAGCTTGGTTGACCTTGGGTGACCATTTGACATTATCCGCCGCGAGGACATTAAACCCTTAACAGCCAGCTGTATCCGGACAGAATACCTGAACTAATTAATCACAAAGTCACGATATGACAAATATCTTCCTACTATTAGCATCTAATTCAAAACCACGTTATCATTATCACTTGGGTCTCGATTATGTGCTTCCATGAGACCACAAATAGTGACTATAGGTCCACTGTGAAATACGTGCACTTATTTGTCTAGCATTTATTGCTATCTTAGACGTGTTACAATACTTACAGTATCTACCTTGTAATGATGTGGAGGATGCCGTCAATGGTGAATTGGATGGCTGACATTTTAATTTAAGATTTGTTTCTCAGTTCTTGGTTCATCTTTTCATTTTCCCATCCAAAACGTTGGATGGCATGGATTGTTCCTCCTTGTACGCCAACCAGCTTAGGAAGGGAGACAACTCTAGTGAATTTGATGAGATCAACTCATAATGTTGAAAATAATAAAGTAATTCTAAATTGATTTAAAGAAATCTCGAAAAAAAATGGAATAAAAATGTCTTCATTTGGAGCTTAATATGTCATATAAATAAGACCATTTTGATTTTTTCCATTATACAATTTACAAATATAATTGTTGCAAATGTTTCTAAGTCATGAGAAAATCATGCAAAAACATCATGATAATAAATATCGAATATACGAGAGAAATACTAAGCAACCCATATAAGGAAACATCAGGACAACACTACTTGTTAACTTCACGTTAAAAACAAAAGTTGTTTTCCTTTACAAAAAAAATCATGGGAGGAAACAAGTTCTGCGTTCCACATGTTATAATGTTTTTACATGTATGTACTTAGTAAGATACGCGTGTTTATTCGTAGTATTACGAAAGTTACTTACAGCATCTGAAAAAAATCTCAATCATGAGAGTGCTTTGGAAGAACAATCTTCTACATTGACAACGTGTTGGAGGAGGTATTTCAGTTATATCCGGAATATATGTATATTACATACAAACATGAAGGATAACCATATTGACCTACGCATTGTGATAATAAATATCTAGGCAATGATGTGTGTGACAATAGCTATGTAAATATAAGTCACACCAAATGCAGTTGCCATAAAAATTTCAGTCACACCAACAACAGTTGTCGTGTAAATCTAAGTCACAACGACAATAGCTGTCATGCCGATTACAGTTACATTTACAGCGGTAGTCATGTTAATCTTAGTCACATTGACAACAGTCGTCATATCAATATCAGTCACATTGGCAACAGCTGTCATATCAATATCAGTCACATTGGCAACAGCTGTCATATCACTATCAGTCACATTGACAACAGTTATATTAATATCAGTTGTCATATTAATATTAGTCACATTGAAAACATTTGTCATATCAATATCAGTCACATTGAAAACATTTGTCATATCAATATCAGTCACATTGACAACAGGGGAAATTTCCCACCACGATATATGATAAGTCTGGTAATTTCGATTCCTCTGTTTTGACTTTTCCTTCCTCTTTACTTCTAGGATGTATTTATATCGCTATCGGTTCGTCAATAAAGGGGATGAAGGCATAGGATAATGACCTCAAGTTCCTTATTGTAAATTGTCCATTTCTGGATAGCATCCTTGCGTCCCCAAGCTATAGTGTCTACATGATGATTCGATATTTTATGGCCTGCTTATATTATCATGATTTTCGACAAATAACGAACAAGCTAGTAACACAAGGGTTCAAAATATGATGATGAAAGTTATGGGGAAGTTGAACGATCGTCAAAGCGATCTCATTGAGAAATATTCTATTTCTTTCTGCGATATGAATCTGGACGTGTTCTCATTAGTTTGGCTATTAGTAGTTTGTTGTCAGTTCCGCAGTTGTATACCTTGTTCTCATTTGAGAACGTGGCATTACTTACTTGGATCGACCAAAATTTACCTGGCAGGTGTCGTCCATGAAGCTGACTCTGTAACACCTGGACTTAATCTCCTTGTACTTTTTCAAGAGTCGTTGTGTAGATATTTCTTTTGGTCATGTTTTTGACCGGCGTTTCGACGTTAACGTCTATTTTTTGGTCGGTGCAATAACGCGGCCGTCTGCTGAAAATGTACCAAAAAGTATATATCGCATTAATATGCCAATCAAAATGTCTAGTGACATTATTCTGGGATATTCCAGCCTTCAATATGCCAATAGCACATACAGGACATGTACCTGCACACTGCATTCCACCATAACAATTATTTTCTGGTACAGTGCATAGAATAGTCTATTGACTTTACATTGTTCTCTTGTTTACGCATTTCCAAAGTTCGCAACTCCAAAGAAAATGATGCGAACAAAAATACTTATCGCTGAAAATTATATCCTGGCTACTTTTATGACATTTTTGGTATACATAATTTAGTTTTACGTTCAAGGTTTCTTTCGTAGTTTAATACCAAATATCATCATGGTGCTAACGTTGGTGTACTATGTAACCTGTTTTACATTAGCCAGCTTTATAATTTATTTTTATGTTTTTTTTTTTTTTTTTTTTTTAGCTGGCGAATCACGAAAAGCGTTAGTGGTAAATCATAACGGACATTACAATGACTGCAATATATCATGCAACAAATGCAGATGTTTCCACGTCACAGACATCATATCGAAACGAGTGCGGCCATTTTGGAATCGTCATTCAAATTAAATCATGCTTAAGCATTGACAAGTAGAGCCACTCTCTGGTTATTCATTCGTGAACTTAACCTCAATTTGTATCATATCAGACATGCCTACACTAGCTTCCATTAACCGTTAATAATAACCGCTCTGCGTGAGCGTTAAGGTGGGAAAGTAAATACAATTTTTTTTCTAAACCATGAACATTAGGTCGCTTAACTAACGATACTGTTACCCAGCATACTGTTTCCAGATCGATAGAGACAATTTAAGCATCAGACCTGTCTGGCTAGGGATCATATCAGAGGATACTGATGATGGAGACAACATGTAGGGCCGAAACCGTGTGATCACCAGGATCAACACTAAGTTTAAGGATAAACTTATACATAAATAACAGGGAAATAACGGATGAATTTAAACCTGGCCTGTTATTTTGAAAGACCTGATATCGATGTTAATTTGCATCGTGCCATTTGATAAAGAAGTACTGAAACAAGGAATTACAATGACATATTAGAAATGATACAATATTGTCTAAAATTCGAGATGTGTTGGGATTGTGAAGAAGGTCTAAAAGTTTTGTTCAGATTATAAGATAATGGTACCCTAATCTGGAAGACAACAAATAGTTAAAGAGTTTTGTTGCACTATTTCTTCAATGATCATTTTCAGTTTAAAGAAAGATGAATTTGTTTTGCGACATTTCATTTTTTACATGTATATTTATCATATTTGTGGCTAGTGTGAATGGACAAAACGTCACTGTCAAAAATTCCACTTTCGTGCTGAAATGGCAATGCAATTTGCCACTCTCTGATGCGCCTTATGGAGTTATTGGATCGGTTTCCCTCATAAGGTGTGCTTCCCGATGTCTTGAGAACAACAATATGTGTGTTTCTTTCCTGTTGAACAAGACTTCGACGACCGACGTCTTTTGCGGTTTTCACCAACATTCTCCCATTTCCCCTTGCCCTAACTCTAATGTGAGTGGGTTCTACACCTTATATGAAAAAGCAGATGCCGACTCATTAGTGCAACTGGAATCAACGACCACACTGGAAACCACAACGCAGTCTGTGCCTTCTACGACAGTCACTACCACTCAAGATGCACCTACAACGACGGTAAGTCCGCCTGGTTTACTACAGTGTTACATGTATTCTTACAAAATAAAAAATATGGTATACAGATGGAAGCGTCAAATGTTCCAATATCTTAAGCATTATATTTATTGACGCTCCGCCTATTGATGAATTTATTGTTATATTGGTTTCAGTTTTAAGCATTGAAGAGGGTTTGAATTGATTATATGAGATATGTTTGTAATTGTTTTTCTATTTATTCTGATCTGTCGTTTTACATGTCAGCAAGTATAGAATACACGTGGAAAGTTACTCCAGTATCAGTTCAATCTGATCAATTAAAGGGATGTTTATTAAATGCGCCCAAAGTACCTCTGTTGTTTGTTCTGTCTTCCCTCGCGCGTGTAAAAAAACAGTTAGGATTTAATGTCTACATAGCAAAATCATGCTAACTTGGGAACTTTGGTATTTATTCAGCAAATGTTTCAAAACAGCGGATTGCTGTTGGACATCGCTCATTAAATCACCTTTTTCCGAAACCCAAACTTTAATGCTCTATATATCGACCTACAATGAGCAAAGTTAACAATATAGATAATTAATTTTAATTACCGTGATACCAATCGCATGCGAAATCAATAATATCTGCTGAAGACCTTTCGAGTTTCTTAAGTATTAATGTTATTGTTTATATTAAAATTATGTTGGTATTTTCTCGATGCTTTGCATTACGGCCCTAATAGTATCCTGTGCTATGTTCAAATCCAGAATGCACATTGTAACAAGCGAAGTATTGAAGTTATTGTGGAGCGGATTTTTTCTATCTTTGACTCGTAACACGTATTGTAAGAGCTGTCAACAATATTATTTATATCTTAATGTCATATCCTGTTAATGCTGTTAGCCTAGTGTTTGTTGCAACCTTTAACATATCCCAGCTGCTTTGATGCCTACAGAATTTATATTGTAATAATGTTCCTGAATGTTGAGAAAGATCAGGAATTTATGTCTCTAAATGAGCACCTTGCTGGTGCTGCTTGCTATGTTATCTGACTCCACCGATGAACACGAGAGACTACTGAATCTGTATGATTAAATCGATCAATGATAGTTATATGTATATATTTGAATCACTATTTTTTTCAACAAATCTAATTACATTAAAAAAATCGTTTGGAACGGTTGGCATTTAATAGGCATAACTGTATAAATTATCATTTAAGTGTGGAAAAAACAAGCGTTGATTTTGCTGCTGTAAACTTTCATCTATAACACTACTGCTGATTGCCTTGACTGTTTCACCACCAATGCACGAAGCGTGCCTTATTTATGTACATTACACACTCAGTATAAAATATCTGAACAAACTATCCATCATTGTCCATTTCACAAATTCCAAATTTGTATGACTGATGTCGTCAAAGGAAGTAGAATACGCTTGACCTGCTGCGACGTATCGTCTTATCATCCCTATCAGAATATCTCTATTGTTCTTATCTTGTCCTGGATTTATCCATTGTGAAATGGAATCACGATTGTTTTAAATACTCGACAATGTTTTTCATGGAGAGTTTTTTCCAACCTTAGAGTAAATACTAGACTAATAATGAAGATATCTTGCTGTCGGGTTGTTATTCCTTACGACCCTAATGGTGTCCTCTGCTAGTCTTCAAGCAAGAATGCACATGGCAACAAGTTAACGATACAGAACGCTACATGTACTTTAAGGGACATCAGAGTAAAAACAATGAGATATCTATGACGATCGTAAAATGTCCTCATAATTTTCATCAACCAAATGATGACATCACTTACATTTTACATCGATATTACAATTAGCAAACGTACTTAAGGATGTTAAGAGAAGCTGGTGTAAATGTTAACACGATATTTTTTTCATTCTTTTTATCATAGATTCTCTGATAACAATCAACTCCTTTAGTTATTACGTAAAACACATCTGATCATTTGGTTTTAACTTATGCCTTAAACTTAAAGCCACAACTTTATTCAGATCATTTGACATGCCCTATATCATGTTTATATGCGACCCTTTTTAAATCGGTACGTCTGACAAAACAATTGTATTACCGTAACCATGTCTGTAGTTTTCAGATACGGTACCTGATTTGAAAATACACAGATATTGATATTCAGATCAATTTTTAGGACAATACTCAACGTATTTCATGTTTAAATTGGTACGTCTGGTAAAACAGTTGTGTTATCGTAACCATAGATATTTCAGAAAATAACGTAGTTTTATTCAAAATATAATCATTTAATCAAAATAAACGAGTGACTTGGAAATCAGTCAAATAACGAGTAAAAGCATCACTTTGAAGTTCGATTGTATGCAATGTGTTATTCACGTTCTAGTGGCTACGTGTCCAGAATGATGACGGCTCGTATTCGGGGTTACTATTCCTTGTATTCAAAGTAATTGCTATTTATTTATTCATTCATTTTTTAAACATTCCGCTTGTATAATTACTTGTATTGTAACATTATTGATTGATTTTTACGAATAGGTAGCATTATGTGTTGATTGCTCACGCTTTCGTGTATAATTAATGTAATTAAGCTTTTAGCGTAATTTGAGAACGACGTAAGCCATATAATGTTAATATCGAAATTCGCTAAAACATGGTTAGTATATCAATAATTGTTTTCCTAACTTTTACTTTTTCATGTACTTATTACAATGTGAATTACCTTCATTTGTGTTTACGAAATCAAATTGTTTATTTATCTTCAGAATAATTGAGGGTCTTACAACCGACACCGTAGTATATCGTACCTCACGCGCAGTTATTAGTTTTAAAATTGATAGTGATTGTTTCAGCTTTTTACAATTTCAAAAGTGGCCATTTTAAATTCCATCATCAAAATATCAGTGGGAAAAGTGGATAACCTCAGATACAAGTAATATGATCGATTCATGTAAATCATCTTCAATATAAATTTACGATAATTATCCATTCTTCATACGGTACTCACAACAAAACTTAAGTGAATCCTAAATGGTTTTTTTTATTAATTTATTGTTAGCCTCAGTCGCTTCTAAGGTTTTAAACTTTTGGCCTTTCGTGTCACTGACGAAACATTGAAAGGCGGAACAACTGTGTGATGCAGTTTAATTCATTTTTGGTGCTTGTATAATTCTAAATGCGTATCAAGAATGCAGTTTTAATCAAATCAAGTTTTAAATGTTTGTTCTGGTAATAAAAGTTAGATTTAAGAAAGCATTTTAAAAGTATTTCTTTACTTTTGTAACATTCTGGCATCCCCAACCTTTATCCATATATTCTATAAATATATATATGTATATAAATATCCTATATATAAATATATCTATATTCAACTGCATGTTTGATGAGGAGAAATCCCCCTTTCAAATGTTTAAAGTATCAACCCAACCTACAGTGTGGTGTTTAAATGTTGCGGTTGATTCGATATTCTATGGCCTGGTCTTACTCTCCTTGTACTTTTTCAGGTGTGTACGTGTAAATCTGTCTTTTGTTCAAATTTTGCCATAGTTCTATACACGTGTAACAGAAAATAATAATTTTTTTACATATCATTCTTGTTTTCCCCTAAATTACAAATACTCTTTAATTGTTTAGCGACATACTGTGATAACAAAACGAAATCATGATAAAAGCTAAATTTTCATTTGAACGAGTATATAGCTCCATAGAAGCCAGTAAATAAAAAAAATGAAAAAAACGTCAGTCCTTCATTTGACCATCTTCTAATTACTGTTAACCGAATCACGCCGTCAAAGAGGCGGACAAAATATATAGTCTTCAAAACGCCCGTTTCCAGCCTATAAGTACAACTATTACACAAAAATAGATCAAAGCTAAGATATTTACAAAATATATAGTCAAACATTAGGTCCTTCTTCCGAAAAAACTAGGATTGCATAAAATATTTACCCAATTCCGTTTCCAGCCTATCAAAATCACCAATCAGAACAAGGTGTTATTATTTCTAACGACGGTATGGATACATGTAGATTAATTGTTATTCACCCACTTTAAATTCTTTTAGAGAAATTATTCAAGCTAAATCTTCAAAAAACAAATCTATGTCTGTGATAAGTACAACTATTACTATCAAAGCATATAAAAGCACAAAAGTCTAAGATATTTACATTGAAATGATATCTAAACTTAATTCTCCTCTCTCTCTCTCTCTCTCCCCCCCCCCCCCCCCCCCCCCCCCCCCTTTTTTTTTTTTTTTTTTCTTTCTCTCTCTCCCATGTCCTTCTTCTCTGTCTCTTTCTTTACCAAAAACTAAAGGATTGCATCCTTCAAATGACCTGTCTGCTTGTGTGTCTGATGTACAATCTTGGCATTATTCTTGATAGATAAAGATTTCCATCCTGATTCTTATAACTTACATGTTAGGGACATGAGTGATAATATCAGTCATTCATATAACGTCCCATTAAAGGTTTTAGTTCCAATCTAGATAGGTTTTCTTTTTTTCATATTTTGCGTACATTGTCCATTGATGATATAATGCGCATACCTTAATGTAGTAGTTGTGAATCGTTCCTCAAATCCTTTGACTTTGAATTCATTCTTATCATAAATTTTCAAAATAGTTTGCATTAGATATTAATCCCTATAAATGGATATTTATATAGAATAACATTGATTCCAAGCCATTCTATTTCATTTTAAATTGAAATGTTAATAATGCTATTTGAGTTTCAAATGATAACTACCAGTAAGTTTGGATATTTGCAATGATAATGCACTAGTATAATTTCGATATGATATGGCATTAATTCAAGATCAACTAAGACCACTGTAAGACAATCAGGGTCTTTAAATGATTATTACACATAAATGTTGTTATTTTGACAATAATTTCTTTGAATATCACTGCGTTTTTTATGTACAATGTATGCATATGCTGCAGGGGTTCTGTATTTACCTGACACAGGAGATAAGGCCATTGACCTGTTCACTGGTTTCGTCATTATAATCCTGACACGCAACAACTGAATATATTCATTGCCAACTTCCATTGATCTCACATTCACAATTACTGTAAACAGCTGTAAATTAATGAAAAAACCTTGTCGGAGTCGCCCTTGTATTCCGCATCTCGTTAATGGTATTAGTGTGAAGCTCTACACCTCTCGAATAGTTCTTGATGTGTAGATTATTATCATAACAGCTGATAAATGTAGATTTAATTATTGTAACTAGCGAGAACTAAAACCTCTAGAAAATAATTAATGTAACAAAGAAAAGCGATGTTTAGACCTAACCAAGTGAAGTCATGTCCCATTCATACACTCGCCATACTTTACACATCGTTAATGTATCTATTATGAAAAATGGCTGACTAGTTTACAATACAGTACAGTAGCTGTTTAAAGCTAACGAAAATCCCCTAACTCCCAATAAAACAAATACTTTATATATAAACATTTACAAATTTATGGTGAATTATCAAACAAAAGAAGAAAATGTCAACTTGTTAATCAATCACAATTCAAACCGGAAACTTATCAAAAATTAATATCAAGAAAGGAAATATTTACACTGAGAACACTAAAACAGTAAGAAGAGAATGTGTTCCGACAGGGTGGTGTAAGTCTATATGTTATTTTTTGTAATCAACTGCGATATATTAACCCTATTCGTTGAAGAAGCAATGGTCATATTTTCTAGAAATGGATTATTTGAAATATTATAATCGTAATAGTCAAGCTAATTAATATCAAGAGATCATTTTTTTCTTTATTCCATAGATTTTTCCTTTTAATACAGTAAACATTTTGTGCACTTTATCTTACCTCACTTTTTTTGCTACTCTCTCTCTCTCTCTCTCTCTCTCTCTCTCTCTCTCTCTCTCTCTCTCTCTGACATTTTGATGGTAATTTGATATCTTCCTATGTTATGCTCAATAATTATCGATATAGCAATCAACACTTCAAATAAATTTACACTTCTATGTGAACATAGAAACCATTAAAACACCTATAGAATTTGAGCCTTACCATAGGAAATTGATATGTTGTTATCATCAGATGTAGACCAGGTACACGTAACAGTCGGTCTTAATTGCTAATGAAAAAACCAACTGCCTTAAAGTACACACAACAGTATCGATCTGTAATACAGAACTAAGTGACCTAAATGCACTTGTAAACTGTAAAGCAAAGCATAACACCACTATAGCAGCTCTCAGCTTTCAATGCCGTGTAAAATGAATTATACGCACCAACAAGTACATTCAAGTATGTTCTTACTAATTGATTTCTTATTATCTGAGTTTCTAACATATTTAGTATTTTGCATACGTCTAGTGTATAACCTATTACCAATTATCTTTGCTGTGCAGTTAGCTATACACGACATCGCATATATGTAAAGGAATATCAAGGCTTTAGTTTGACAACTCATGGTCGAGAAAATATCCGGTTGTTTAATATGTATTTTTCACTTTAACAAACATTACATATAAAGTTTTTTTTATAAGGCTATGTGTGGTTACGCGTGATTATGTGGCTATATGTGGTTTATGTGAGGTTATGTGGGTGCTTAATGTGTGGTTTTGTTAGGTAATATGGGTACATGTAGGTATATGTGTTTATGTGTGGTTATGTGTAGGTATGACGCTATGTGTAGTTATGTGTTGTTATGACGCTATGTGTAGTTATGTATGGTTATGACGCTATGTGTAGTTATGTGTAGTTATGACGCTATGTGTAGTTATGTATTGTTATGACGCTATGTGTAGTTATGTGTGGTTATGACGCTATGTGTAGATATGTATGGTTATGACGCTATGTGTAGTTATGTGTAGTTATGTATTGTTATGACGCTATGTGTAGTTATGTGTGGTTATGACGCTATGTGTAGTTATGTATGGTTATGACGCTATGTGTAGTTATGTGTAGTTATGTATGGTTATGACGCTATGTGTAGTTATGTGTGGTAATGACGGTATGTGTAGTTATGTATGGTTATGACGCTATGTGTAGTTATGTGTAGTTATGACGCTATGTGTAGTTATGTGTGGTTATGACGCTATGTGTAGTTATGTATGGTTATGACGCTATGTGTAGTTATGTAGTTATGACGCTATGTGTAGTTATGTGTAGTTATGACGCTATGTGTAGTTATGTATGGTTATGACGCTATGTGTAGTTATGTATGGTTATGACGCTATGTGTGGTTATTTATGGTTATGACGCTATATGTAGTTATGTATGGTCATGACGCTATGTGTAGTTATGTGTGGTTATGACGCTATGTGTAGTTATGTGTAGTTATGACGCTATGTGTAGTTATGTATGGTTATGACGCTATGTGTAGTTATGTGTGGTTATAACGCTATGTGTGGTTATGTGTGGTTATGCGTGGTTATGTGTAGTTATGTGTGGTTATAACGCTATGTGTGGTTATGTGTGGTTATGTGTGGTTATGTGTGGTTATGACGCTATGTGTAGTTATGTATGGTTATGACGCTATGTGTAGTTATGTGTGGTTATGACGCTATGTGTAGTTATGTGTAGTTATGACGCTATGTGTAGTTATGTATGGTTATGACGCTATGTGTAGTTATGTGTGGTTATAACGCTATGTGTGGTTATGTGTGGTTATGTGTGGTTATGTGTGGTTATGCGTGGTTAGGTTGTTAGGTGGTTATGTGGTTATCTTATCTTCTTCCTTCCTTTTTTTGACCTCTTAAAAACATGGTAAAACATCTTACTCATATCAATTTTCCTGAAAATCTCGGCCTTTCCTGTTTATTGTATTATTTTTTATTTATTTATTTTCATGAGTTTTTTGTTGTTTTTGGCCATGAAAAATATTCAGACCATCCGAAATAACCTGTAGGTAAAATGTCTTGTACAGCAAACTACATTACCTTTTAATGCATCACAACGGAAATGTGTCATTCCGAATTAAATTCATTGTTTAATTTCAGCTCGATGACTATTGGTTTTAAATGAATTTGTTATATTTTCAGGTGAATCCATGTCAGAACTCGGGGACATGGAATGGTGTTTCTTGTCTTTGTCCAACAGGTTGTAGTGGAAAGTTCTGTCAAACCTGCTACACAGGTAAGAAATAATTACACATGTAAGACGTATACTAAGTAGGAAATGGATGTACAGGTAAGATATTTATACACGAAGTATGATGTTTTGTAGAATATTTGCGTGTGGACTATTTTTTGTGACGGCGTAATTAAAGTCGTGATTCGGTTTAAGTTTTAACAATTTCAATGTTGTCACGTTGTTGACGTAGTTACACAAGGAAAACTATGGAAGTTTTGGATGGATTTCAACGTAACGGTGCATACATTATCATCACAAATTCGAAATACGTGATCTTCGATTATATATTTCAATGAGTTTCTTGACCATGAGTAATTAGGAAGTAAACACAGACAACAACTCTTTATTTATAAAGAAATGAATCACTACATATTCATATCATCTTTAAAATGTTAAATTTCAAAACATTGCCAAATGTAGGATTGAAGCATTTTTTCAAACAAAGTTACAGTTTTTGGTTGCTATGGAGTTTCGAGACCTTTAAGTCAAATAAACATAGTATTTTTAACTTCATTCTCTTTCTAATAAAAAACGAAGACTTGCTGGATTGCCTCGAAAGGAACCAAGACTGTCTGTTAATCACGAATAAGATATAAGAAAATACATGTTTCCTAATGCACATATCTGACGCCTGTACATCGGTACAGAAGAACGATGTTCTTCTTTAAAATACTTTCTTTCATCTAACATTTAAAAAAATCGTTACCTTAATAATAGATCAATTTGTAATTGTTGGTGTCTTTTGCTGTAGTATTAGACAGGTTAAATAAAAATGGTAACTAAATCTCATTGAAGCAGAAAACTGTAAATATAGGGATTGGTTTTCACTTCGTTACATATTCTGCTTGGCCAGTTATTCAGTTTAAATAAATTCATTAGCAGTAATCACCGAGAACCTAAACAAAACAGCAATGTACTTCAACATAAAGAACAAGTAACCGCGAGAAATAAAAGTAGACAGGTATTAAGTATATATCGATACATTTTCAAGACACATGTGCACATTGTTTTGCTGTTACTGATACAAAAAGCTATTTTTCATAAGATGAATTCCAAGGAAGTGTCGTTATTTTCTATAAATTGAAATTTTGCTTACGTTGATTCGATGAAGGTTAACAACCAGATGATATAGTTTAGGTGACTGTCCATTATTGAAAAATTTTGATAATTATTTTACGTCACTAAGCATAAATATATATCCGGTGTTAAGCCTCTTTAACATCATACTTCTGCATTTCAAAGCATCCAATTGTCCAACAGGCGATATAATGTGACAATGGTTTATAGTGGAGAGGGCTCTTATACGTTTGTGCCCAATCCATTTGCTTTTGTAATAAAATATGTTTAAACTAAAATGGTTTATTTCAACAAACCGTAACGTGACAAAAATGAGTTTTATAAACTACATGAATGCGATGAATAGACATGATTCAGCAATATTTTTGTTACAAAATAATGTGATTGAAGATGATATCGCTTAACATTAGTTTTTTTTTTTTTTTTTTTTTCTAGTGAAAACGATTTTACAGTTAAAGGGACTTCATGGTTAGATGTTAATTTCATAACTGATAAATAACATGATAGCATTTTACAATCTGATTAAATTTTGCACTTTCGTTTGGTTATAACAGTAAAATATACAAATGAAATATAACTGACCCAACACTAATTCATATCATTACTATTTGAAAAGTGTAAACAATGTCTTTGCGCGAAACACAGCAAATTTTGTGAACAGTCTAAGATAGCAGGTGGTAAACACTGCTAGTGGACTTTTTAAGTCCCCGAGGTTTGCCGTAAACACGTTGTAATCCATTCGAACAGTGGCATGGTTCCGAACATACACATGACACTTTTCCAAAATTATAGAATATATGAAAATTACGAAGTTTATTTAAATATGAGGCCGCTGCTTAGATTAGTATCTGTATTGAAATTTTGTGTTTCAGATTGTACTGATGGATTTAACGACGGACTCACAGGCACCGCTATTGTTACATATATACAACCATTAAATTCACCAACAGCATTCAAAGTGTTATGCAACTTTGACAATGCAGTCACATACATTCAGTATCGTCGTTACGGAAATATCAGTTTCAATAGGGACTGGCAGTCGTACGTTGACGGTTTCGGTGATCTGGAGGGAGATTTCTGGTTAGGCAACAAGTATATACATCTCATCACTGATCAGAAGTCCTACACCTGTGGTGTGCGTTTGTATGATAATACTAATGTTTGGCGATTTGACGGTTACTCTGAGTTTAAGGTTGACTCGGAAGTCAACTCTTTTACAATCACTTATACACCTTTTTTCACCGCCTCGGGGATGTCTCCTTCCGATAGCTCGAAAGACTCACGAAATCAACCATTCAGTACGCATGACCGGGATCATACTGGCTGTGCCACAACTGAACAAGCGGGTTGGTGGTATAACACCGGATGTACTGACGGAGCTAATGTTAATGGTGTAATGCCATTTGATTGGTCATCAATTACAGGTGTGACAAAAACTGGATTAGGGCTTTACTAAAATATATTTATATTGCGCACGAGAAACCGTACATGGGATCTGTATCGGCGGCTTTCTCCTCTGTAACGGTTGGCCATAGAGAATATCAATAATTATTATACCTGTATTTGTGGTGTAAACGATTAACAGAATTAGTATTTCGAAATCATTGATTTTTCCATGTGTGTATTCTATCTAATCATATTGATATTGGTATAATGATGATCACAACTATTTATATATCTGTGGAAAAGGCGAAAAAAAACTCTACAATTCAAAAGTTCAGAACATAACAACCAACCTACCTCTAATCCCACATCATTACCCTATAAGTGGAAACAACAAATCAACCACAGCCCCAATTAGAATATAGTATTATAACCCAGATCAGCTTGCTTACCTTATTCAAGGCTCCCCGAATAGCCTCCCTTTATATCATCTAGGGACATGAGGTCCATGATCTAGTTCTAATTAACACTCAATATTGGCATAAAATATGCAAAGAGGTTTGGGGATATTTTTCCAACATTTATTTACTAAATTACACCCTTTGGCTTGATAACAAGGAAAGCCCACAAGGGGGATTTCATTTCATTCACTACATGTATTACCCTTGTGATAGTTCTAGTTTTGTTAATAGTAGTATTCTCACATATTCTGCAGACGAAACTTATGTTTGCGTTGAAGATGCTATTTCTCATATAAAGCATTGTGAGACAGCGTGTGTTATGGCTGAAACAGACATCAAATTTGTATTCAGAGTTATAATAGTATACCTCTTATACAAGTTGACTTATCAATAGTCAGTGCTATTATGTCACCTGTTTACTGATGGGTTTTTTTTCGTTCTTCATCTGGATTTTAGCATTTCGTTAGAATGGATAGGTGTCACCAAATTAGGTTATGATACTGTTATCCATATCTTGGATGATCTCATGTTTGTGGAGGAGACATAAGAAATGGCAAGACTTTGCAATAGTTTATCTTGATGTGCAGCTCAAGTTGGCCTTCCATTGTAGAGGAAAAACGCTCTTTCTCTCTGCCAACAGATGTCATTTGTGAGCATAAAACTTGATTGTGTGACATATACAACGTCAATGTTGTAGGAGAGGCAAATGTAACAACTATTCACGCTTTACTTATAATAAGTCAAAGTGCAAACTTTGTAAAGATTTGCAATCGCTGATTGGCTTACCTATAATAGCTTGTGAAGTTTACAAGATTGTCCCTTTCAATAACGCCTGGTAAATTTTATCATAGGTATTATTTAGCCTAACCATTACAAAAGATTAACATTAGAGGCAAGCACTGATTTGTGAGGTCTTTCACATTATCTTTAAACGTTCAGTGGTCCTATCATTTTCGTATCATTTTCTAACCGCACATTGGTCCTGTACACCATTGTCACCTTTACTATCGTAAGTCATCATGTTACCCGTTTATAATGTTATCATATTTTGTTTGCATTGCATACTTGAGGTTACCTGTGGTCAAACCACTCCATTCTATTTTACAATAAAAATGAAGCCCCCATGTCGGTAATGATTAGACAGCTAGTAAAGATCCGCTACTCATTTCGAACTTCAGAAGTAGGCATCTTGCAGGCCGACGCAACATTATTGCTAACTCCTATATTTGTTGGAATTTGCCTGGTTTAAGACTTTGGCATCACCGGCAGATCCTTTCCCATCTGCAACTCCAAATCATCTTGTACCCAGCCTTTGAACAATTATTGACGTCCTCCCTGGCCCTATCAAATCGCACTATTTATGACAAAGCACTGAAAGTCTTTCAAGAATTTGCCTTTGCCACTTTTTGTTGCTCATTTATTTTATCAAAGGTGTTCATCAAGGACAACTTCCACTTATTGGTCTGCAGTTTCATATATTCATAAGCTTATGCACCTACTTAACTTCTTGAATTTTAGTAAAAAAAAAAAAAAGAGTTGTGAACGACATGTTGTTAATCATCTTCCACTGATATAGGACTCGTTTCTGTTTCAGACAGTATCAGACAGGTGATAGCTCTTACAACCTGTTTATCTTATCGACGGATATTATGTAAATCAATGTTTCTATTAGCATTTAATGTTTTTACCGCGTTGATGAATTTACTATGGCGGAACCTACTGGAAACAATTAGCTCTGTCCTGAGCGAAATTAAACATATAAATTTTGATTTAATAGCTCGAGTATCCGTCAGTCGTTTTTAGCATATTACAAACTCAATGTCTGTTTCTACAGCATTGTGTGACCTCTTGCATATACGCATATCACATCCTTGTTCTCTCGTTATAGCCACACCTGTATTACACTTCCTTTTCGACAAATAGTTACACACACAGATGTTTGGCTTTTAAGACCACTTTAGAATTATTCAGTGAATGGAACAAGGCGAAAGTGTGCTATTGGTCGATGGCATTCATCGGCATTGTGTTAAGTAGGTTCACTTAAAAAAGCTATGCTTATTTGGGCTGGCTTAACCATTGTTTTTTACAGACATACACGTTTTTAAACTGTTAACTATTTCAAGGAAAACTGTATGACAATTTTGTTTGTTTCAAGGATCGCTTGTGAGGGTCGACTTCCAATTTTTAACACTGTAACTTATTAATGTCTTTCCCATGTAAGTATGTGTTAATTTACTGATAAATAATTTGCTTTTCAAGGATCGCTTGTGAGGGTCGACTTCCAATTTTTAACACTGTAACTTATTAATGTCTTTCCCATGTAAGTATGTGTTAATTTACTGATAAATAATTTGCTTTTCAAGGATCGCTTGTGAGGGTCGACTTCCAATTTTTAACACTGTAACTGATTAATGTCTTTCCCGTGTAAGTATGTGTTAATTTACTGATAAATAATTTGCTTCTCTTTTTACTTTTGAATTCGGAAAAGTATTCATTGGAAATGTTCACAATGTATAGAACGTCTTCATGATAATAAGGTGTGAGCAATTGCAGAGGAAATAATGTTAATGACTGGCCAAAATGAAATGCTCACTATTGTACAAGACATAACGTTCACTATTGTACAGAACATAAAATGCTTAAGATTGCACAAGCCATAATGTTTATGATTGTACAGAATAAAAAGCTCAAGAATTTACAACACAGAGTTTTTAAACTGTACTGAGCATATTTATGATAGTACATTATCTGATGTTCACGATTGTACATAACATAATGTTCACGTCCAAATCAAAGAAGAAATATACGGAAGACGATGTCATAAAAATGATCGAGTTTCTGGTTTATAACATCTTCGTCCAGTTTGGTTTTAAGATCTTCCATCAGACTTTACCGACTTGGATTCGTTTTCATACGAACCTGAAGTAATTAAAGAACTTATAAAAACAGGTCACAAAGACTTGCAAAATTTCACTTTCATATATTGATGACGTCTTGTTTTTAAATAACAAGAATATATATTACCAAGTCCATCGTACATACACACCGGAAATGGAAATCAAATAATCTTCTAGGTTAGCTGCTTATCTCGATCTTTTCCATCAACAAAATTAACATACACAACTTTCCACCAAGCAGTAAACGTGATAAACGTGATTTCTATTTCCCTAATGTGAATTTTTCATTTTCGGATAGCAAAATCTCTACATCAATAATCAAGGGACTGTTGGTATCATCATGTTTTCGTGCAAGAAGTCGTCAATTGCCAGACAAACTCGTAACACAGCGTCGATGAAGCATAAGACACTAACTCTTCCGGAATACTTGGTCTCATTCTCCTAGTACTTGTTCAGGAGTTTCCGTGTAAATGTTTCTTTTGCTCATATTCTGCCCTAATGATTATCTTGACGTGTTAGTATTTCCTTGGTGTTTTTTTTTCAGCATAACATAATGTTTACGATTGTACAGAATAGAATAATCACCGTTGTGAATGGTAGCATGAGTCGTATGTGTGTTATGAATTGTTCACAATTAATATCATATACTATGGATTCGTCATATTTTAAAGAAAATGAAGTAATGCAAATGTATCATATATAAATTCGACGACAAAAATGTACCACATTAAATTGATTTGAAATGTGTTTACTTACAAATCAATTATAGTCAACAATGTGATGAAATTAATATATAAATATTCACATACAAGATACAATGAAAGACAGGGAACACGAAATGTTAGCAATGGTAGCTATTTTCTCAGTCAAGTAAATGTATAACCCATTTTGTATTTCGTACAGCAAAATTTGAATTCTTCCTCTGTTATATAATGTATCTTTTTAACGATGTATTTCATGCATAACACACAGATTAAAATGTGTATACAATGAGAGTTTTATGAAGCAGTGTAATAAGGTAACAGTACGCTGATCACATTGTAAATTCTAGAAATTCATGCATAACACACAGATTGATTGATATGAGAGACGAATGAAACGAATTGTATTTATAGATATCACTTATTTCAGTTTTGAATCTAAGCACTTCAATCTAACAAGACACAAATTAATGTATTCTCATCTACATTTGTTGCAGTAGTCACATCGAATATAAGTGACTCCCTATAGTTTAAAACTTTACTCCTTGGCGACACGTGACGAATACTCCATTGATTAGAAACATGAAATATATCCCAAAACTTAAATATTTTCGCGTCGTCAAATATTTCTTTTTTACTATATGAAGTCACATTTAGTGATACTATATCTGATTCAGTGCTTTACGATAACACACTGACATGTTTTTCGTACTACTACACTACCACAGGTTTCCATTCTGAAGGTTCTAGGGAATGCTGAGGTGTTAGCAATGGCCCTTCATCTGGCGATTTTACTGTTGGATTATCTTTCTTTTCATCATCACTGGCTTCCGGTTCCTGCTGAATGTTCGGTTTCGGTTTGGTATTCTCCGGACGTGGCGTATTCTCAACCTCGTTTTCACTGGGCTGAGTTTCAGGCTTGTCTCCAACCGTCGGCCTTTGTAGAGTTTCATCATTTGGCCTCGGTGTTTCGGTGACGAAAGTGCCTTCGCGTGCACTGAGTTGGCCCATTTTGCTCTCCCTCTCCTTCCTCTCTATGATCTCCCTGTCCGAAGCCTCTTTCTCAGGTGGAACCTCTTTGACCACTGTGTAACTGAACTTGGCCTCTTCGTTCCTTAGATTCTTGATACTGTATGTATTACCTGTAAAATAACATTGTCAACAATATGTTTCTCGTTTATCTAGAATAATAAAGATTTTTTACATGTTGTTTATGTTACCATCAGTATAAATTTCACTTGTTGATCTTTCCATATTTTTAATCAGCTACTTCTAAGCAATGTGGGGTGAACATGAAACGCAGCTTTGTGTTATAAAAGATAATTGTCATAAGATAATCACAAGCACCATGACAAAATTGCTAGGAACAGTTGTATGGGACAATTGCCTTAGACAATTCCAATTATTTGCTTACATGTTTGTTAAGAATCTGTTATACTAAAAATACAAACAAATAAACTACACTTCAATCAGCTGACTGTCAACAGTTTCTGTTATAAATAAGATTGGGTATCTGTCTATGAATATACATGATGAGTGAATATAAAGTCTATATCACGCACACAATCGACCTATTAATTTCAATCTCAAATAAATCAAGAATATTTCTAGCCTGTTTCCTGCTTCAATGATTGTTTATAGCATTACTGTGTGGCGTAAATTGTTGTTCAATGATGATGTATGTTAAAAACAAACGAAGTATGTCCTTATGCTAACAGTTACCTCCCATAAGAGATGCATGATTCGTTTTACGCAACAATCTTATCTATTGTCTTTTGCATGAGGGTGTATTAACCGATAGACAAGAGTTATAACTAGTCTTATATTGTTTACAGATCAATATGTAAATTAATATCATACAGACTTTACTAAAAAAAAAACTTTGACAGGCGGCTAATAAACTCGTTAATAAACGTAATAAGCTGTAAGTAGAAGTGACAAAGTGTTTTTATTGTACTTTTCTACATCAGTCTTGTATTCATGTCCACTAGACATGTTTATAGATATGGAAAAGTTAGGAATAGTTTCTTCTAGACATATATTGTATAAGGTAAATTAAACCAGCAAATATTTTTTTTACAAATGTCTTTCAACATCATAGGAACAATTTGAAAAGTTATGCAATACAATATATCATAAGCATTAAGACTGAATTGTATACATCCTACTATCTATGTTTATTTCAAATGTTTAACGAAGTCAAAGGGAAGAGAAATTCAAGATAAAACATTGCAAGTTTGTAAAAGATGTTCTCAAAACATCTTAAAAAGTCAATTGATTTCAAACATGTTGAAACGTGTAAGCGTTTGAATTTTGTTTTAGAAACAATACAACGAATCTCTCAAACACATTGAATAGATAATAAGATACATAAAGCTAGTTACATAAGTCCATGTTTTACCTCTGGGGACAAAGAAAAAATCGCCGGACACTATAACAGATGTGCTTTCGTGAATGGTTAGCGACACACGCCCATACCACAACTGGAAAATCTGTAAAAAGGAACAATCTATTTTTAAGGTTTCGTCCCAACACTATGTTCTGAGAAAATAATAGTAGCATTGCAATAGGTTATTATAGATGCATACAAATATAAATTTACTTCTATCCACATCAAGGACTGGTTTGGAGGTTAGGACACATTTCGGAGACATAGGATAAAGGATACGTCTGTGCTAAATTCAGCACGTTATACATACCATGTTATTTATATTGTAAAAGATAACAGGTAAGCACCGGTTACCTTAGATGTAACATGATGTAAATGGACTGTATTCTTTAGGAATGGATATATAAATATTAATTGTATTATCGAAAGTTTTGTCTTGTTTTTGGGTGCATAATATTACATTTCAATTTGGAATTTGTATATTACAAAAGGTTACCAAGTCTCCCCTGGTGACGAGTTGTGTAGGTTTCATCTCCATAGGTCTGAGAAGTAAGACACCACTCCCGAACCGCTTCTGGATAAGACATCGCGACAACACATATGGATCTGTGGGTTTAGGCTCAGCCCCAGAGGGTCCTACGAACACCGAGTCCTCTCGGCCAGCTATGCACTCTAGAATTCAAGTTGGACATCTTGTATCTTAATAAGACAATCAGAATATTTTGAAGAAATTCCCATCCAGATTAGTTTTAAATTATCGAAATAGGACATATTATCAAACATCATTATAATTAGTTTTTTTAATCCAAGGGTCACGATTGTTATATCGCTCTCGACACCCCTCTCCCTCATGACAAAATTGAAGGTTCCATGTGTGACACCATGGGGATATGATAAGTATGACCTTTGATGTACTTCAAAGTGTTTTATCTCTCACTCCATTGTAATCTTCAAGTGTGCATCTCATGACTTGTAAATTTTTTTTTTCTCCTGAAATCCACTTCAGACCAATCAAAAAAATTCTAATAATAATAAATTAAATGTCCAGGGATGCAGAGAGCGAAAGTGAGCGTAACCCCTGGAGTATCGAGGATGAGTCACATCTAAGTAGCGAAAAACACCCGTTTGAAATATAGCAAATCGTTTTAAAAGCTCATTGACTTATGTTAGATACAATAACAAATTGACCGTGATATCTGAAACTTTATTTGCAATAACATTTCATATCTCTAAATCAATGGAGTCGTAATAGTATTTGTTCCGGGGAAAGCCGGTTTAACAAATCAATGCGAAATTTTTACTATTTAAAGGTTTTTGATGCAGGAAGGCGAATGAATTCGCAATCAATAAGAATATTTTGGGTAAATGCACAGTAATGTGTTAAAACGCTCCATGACACTTAAGATAGCAGAATAGAAAATGAATTTCAAGAAAACTTGACACCAGGCTTATATGTAAACTCTACTCCCGATTCGATTCACCACCCAGTGACATTGATAAAAGCAATGTTCAGTCAACATTTTAATAAGGTATGTTACACAATGGGGATTGTGTATAGAAAATCAGAACGAACTTTTGCTACCAATTCTTTTTCAGTCAGGACTGTATATGTCCGATCTTAAATCTTTCCTATAGATGTATCGACAACGGTTACCCACTTTTGAAATGAAACAAACATAATCTAGTCATTTTCACAGAAATGAATCGGACATTCGTCTATGTTTGGAAACAACACACTACTATCATTTGCCTTACTTGTGGTGACGATTTCCTTTGAATCAGGGTCCTTGACGAGAACTTGGTTCCTGTCGGCGGGGTCGTAAGATTTCGGTAATTCGTTTGGGGTGTCTATGTCTAAGGGAGGATCCTCGGCTACAGAGGAAAGCTGGTCCGCTTCATTTTGTGCTTCATTTTCGGCAATACTCATGGCAACTAGATGTTCTGATGGGAAAAGCGTATCGACGAAAACACCATTCTCCTTGATAATTGACGGTGATTGTAGACTAATCTTGCTATTTCTACGTTTGCGTTCCGAATTGGGGACTTTGTAGGCTGTATCTTGATAAGGAGAGTCGTAATTCTGATCCGAAGCAGCAATACTCACTGCAGCACTTTGTCGCCTTCCTGTTTCAAAATGAGAATAATACGATTTTCAACGATTTGCTTCAAAGAAGGAGGGAAATTCTTAAGACTGTGTTTTCCACATGACCTGTACAGAGTATTTGAATCTGAATATCTTCCTGAAATGCTCTATCATACTTATCAACATGCAAAATACAGTCGATAGGTTACTCTTTCTAAAAGGAACTTGTGTAATGTACTCCGAAAAAACATACCCATTGTTAAGGTCTATTTTATTGAACAATGAAATCAACTTTTCCAATCTCTCTATTATATTTGGTCATTAAGATATACATTCGAATCATATACATGTACATGGATAAATATATACCGACATTTGGTGGATGAATATATGTTAATGAAAAGATGAGGACATGAAGTCTGCCCATGAAGGTCGGCTGCAGTTTCTATGACAAGTCATTTAGCGAGCCTTACGACTGTTCGAGTTCATAAGGTTAAACTGGAGGGGGCTCTTGGGAGCAACAAGCAGACATACCAAGGTTGCTTCTAACTCAATGTGGAGGAAGAGTGCAGAAACGTGAAGTCAAATCGAAAGAGATCAACGGATTTGAACAGAGAAAATCCGTACCGAAATTAAACAATGTGTTCAAGGTATAATAAGAACATATAATATACATATAATATATTGAATTTTTGTTCAGTTGTTTACTTCGGGAATAATTCTATTGTGGCATACAGAGATTACTTTGTCGCAAATTATGGTCTACAGGCGAAACGTAGGAGTATCTAAAAAAAAACGTAGACAATCTTTGTTTACAACTGTTTAACAGGCGATTGGAGCGTTAGCAAAGTTTGATCAAGAAAAAAAACGTAAGCCTAGTGTCTGTCCACTTGATATTCATGTTTTTGGTTAAGGTGTTCGGTAATATCGGTAATGCTAAGATGTCCCTCCCTCCTTTTTATGTCCTAACTCGTAAATACATATTCGAGCTTTACTAGTGTCCTATGATAAATAATTATACCACAATCAATAACAGCTTTAATTCTATTTTATAATTAACCCTGTAATCACTTCATGGTCCGTTGCCTCTATACCACGGCTATGATGTATTTACTTTACAGGGATACTTTGATACATGATAGGTATAATTAACAGTGCCATATGTTATGACAAACGACATTTTAAGTACATCTCATCAAAACTCACACCATGGTCATTGTTTTCTCATTTTTCACGCTAATTGCCTTTTGTGCATCGTATGCTACATTGTATTCCAGTCCATTAATGTTGCAGTTTGTGGGTTCGATTCCTAATTGTAAACGGGTGAACTGAGTTTTTACAATGGACAACCATGCCTTATTACGTCATCATTATACCAGGATTATCCGTCTATCAGTTTCCTAACCAAAGTCTTACGATACCTGTCTACTACACTATGATACACACAAATACAGTAAATCCTAATACAATATAACACAGATATCTCCATTCCTCTTTAAAACACAACTAGTAGGAAACCACAGGAAATTAAGACAGGACTAAAGAAAACTATTGTTGTTAAGGTCGGCCATTTTGTTTTGCAACACTAACCTGAACTGTTAATAAATTAAGTGAGTCGGTCAATTTTTTTCTGTGTGAAAGTTTTAGTTAGATTTCGGTTTTTTAATAGTTATTAAATAAGAACATTTTCAAAGTTTGTTTTTGATGAAATTCATTTGTCTAATGGTAGAATTAGATTTTGTTTTCTAGATTGCTACCGGATTGCACGACCGTGTACTCACGTTTTTCTTTCCGTTTCGGCGTTCGTTTCTTTTTGTCGTCCGCTGAATCTTTCATGGTGGTGTTTTTGTTTTGTACCTGGTACTGTAATGTCACTTGTAATCCTGATTCATCAGCTCATCTTTATAACAAATCTTATCTATTTACCTACAAGCACAATGTTAGTGTTCCAACACTGACGTTTGTTTAATAATCCTCAGCCCAAGTCACATATGTCACAATAGAACTAAACACTCAAATATTGTTCAATACAATACATTTTAAAAACGTATTTAAATATGAATTTAAGAGATCCATTGTTCTAAATCCCATACTTTAATACGTGTATTTGTAAAACTGTAAATTTATTTTACAGTCTTGAGATTAAAAGAGTAAATACTTAAGCTATAATCTCTAGGCCGGGTTGACGTACTACTGACCTGTGTGTGTGAGCTTATATGGGGTGAAGTTTATCGGAAGATTGGACTTCGAGTGGTTGGACGTAAAATTGGTCAGACAAATTTACTGAGAGGGAAAAGATACGCAATTAGCAGAAAGTTAATATTGTAAATTAAATCCTTTACGTAAACCCTTGAAACTTGACAAATGTGTGCATTTGAGTTAGGTCCCTATGGTACCGTATCAAAATCACTGATGCATAACTAAACTGCGCACGCCGCTGGTGCAAAAGAATAAGAGACCAAAGCACGATATCTCGAACCCAGTATAAAGGATTGGTTCAAAATCTGTGTGTGCAAATCTACAGACATATCCGTCTTGATTTCGCACATTTTAAGCATAAACAGTTCACCGTAAAAATGCCACGACTGTCCGAAGTTGAAAGGGGTCGTGCCGTTGCACTTCTTATGCAAAGCACCCCGCAAAATCAGGTCGCTAATCAATTTGGAGTCCATCTATCGAACATTTGCCGTCTCATCTAAAGACTACATGCCACCGGAAGGGTTGCAGACCGTCCCCGAAGCGGTCGCCCTCGTGTGACGACGCGTCGGCAGGATAGGCAATGCGACTTTCGCACCTACGCAATTGCTTTCTGACGGCCACAGAAACAGCAAGGAACACCATTGGGCGTCATCATGTTCCAATTGATCCAGACAGTGTGTACTCGACTGCGTGCCTTCGGCCTAAGACTGCATCGGCCATATGTTTGACCACAGCTTAATGCGCGGCGACGTGCCGGACGAATGCAATGGCTGAACGCACATTCCGTAAGACGCTTCCCAATGCAACGTTGGAGAAGGATCCTGTTCTCAGATGAGTCCAGGTTTTCTCTTTACCGGGCAGACGGCTGACATCGTGTCTATAGACGTACCAACGAGTGCTATGCAGATGTTTGCGTGATAGAGAATGACCGCTTTGGAGGACGATCGGTCATGGTATGGGGAGGGATTGCGCATGGTATCAAGACTCCTCTGGTCGTTATTCAGGAAAATCTCACGGCCGTCCGTTATAACGATCAAGTCCTAGCGCCGCATGTTTTTCCTCTAGTACAGAAGTGTCATCTGACGTTTCAGCAGGACAACTCCCGGTCGCATGTAGCGAGGGTTTGCCGTGGTTATCTCGCAGCAAACAATGTCCCCACCCTAGACTGGCCCCCATACATACATGACCTCTCCCAAATAAAACACTTATGGGACGAGTTGGACAGAAGGATAAGACGTAGGCTGAATCCTCCAATCAACGTCACTCAGTTGGCGTTGGCGCTGGATGAGGAATGGAATCGTATACCAATGAGGGGGATTAATACCCTGATCAATTCAATGCACAAAAGAGTTCGTGCAGTTACTGCAGCTCGCGGTGGGGCGGGGGGGGGGTGCACACGCGATATTAATGGGTCCAGAACACACTTCATTTTGAGTGGAGTGCTCTTGAATCAACGTCAAATTTGAAAGGTTTACTTAACGTACACGAATGAAATTCTCGTAAATGACAGAGTGGTCAACTATCTTCCAGTTACACCATAATTACATTCTAAAACCCTTTTCTATTTCCCATAGTTGACCTGGAAATTCCTAATTGCGTTTCATATTCCTTTTAGTATATAACACGCGACAAAACAACCATTTTACATTTGCAACATCAACGCTGTATCATTTTATTGATATTTATTATTTGTTACTGATATCTTCGTCAATAATTAAAGATGGCATGTGTCAATATCTCGTCACTCATGTTTTTAGAATATTGCATTAATTGTGAACACATATACTGGCAATGCTCAAATATAACATTTGTATTTATTTTTACAAATTTTTAAATGTGTATTATATTTATTAAATATGTCCGCCGACTTCCTTTAACAAATTTCTGAAATTCTTTAGTTATTTAAGCATTTGCATGTATCACTCCGAAATGTTCGCCGATAGTTTCTCCTTCTTTCAACAAGTTATGTATTCAATCAGAATTCATTAACCATTATATACACCGTATATACCATTATATACCATTATATACACCGTAGTATTAACCATTATATACACCGTGTAGTATTAACCAATATATACACCGTGTAGTATTAACCATTATATACACCGTGTAGTATTAACCAATATATACACCGTGTAGTATTAACCATTATATACACCGTGTAGTATTAACCATTATATACACCGTGTAGTATTAACCATTATATACACCGTGTAGTATTAACCATTATATACACCGTGTAGTATTAACCATTATATACACCGTGTAGTATTAACCATTATATACACCGTGTAGTATTAACCATTATATATACACCGTGTAGTATTAACCATATATACACCGTGTAGTATTAACACCGTGTAGTATTAACCATTATATACACCGTGTAGTATTAACCAATATATACACCGTGTAGACAAAGTGTAGAATTAACCATTATATACACCGTGTAGTATTAAACATTATATACACCGTGTGGTATTAACCATTATATACACCGTGTAGTATTAACCATTATATACACCGTGTAGTATTAACCATTATATACACCGTGTAGTATTAACCATTATATACACAGTGTAGACACCGCGTAGTATTAACCATTATATACACCGTGTAGTATTAACCATTATATACACCGTGTAGTATTAACCATTATATAACCGTGTAGTATTAACCAATATATACACCGTGTAGTATTAACCATTATATACACCGTGTAGTATTAACCATTATATACACCGTGTAGTATTAACCATTATATACACCGTGTAGTATTAACCATTATATACACCGTGTAGTATTAACCATTATATACACCGTGTAGTATTAACCATTATATACACCGTGTAGTGTAGTATTAACCATTATATACACCGTGTAGTATTAACCATTATATACACCGTGTAGTATTAACCATTATATACACCGTGTAGTATTAACCATATATACACCGTGTATATAACCACCGTATACACCGTAGTATTATACCATTATATACACCGTGTAGTATTAACCATTATATACACCGTGTAGTATTAACCATTATATACACCGTGTAGTATTAACCATTATATACACCGTGTAGTATTAACCAATATATACACCGTGTAGTATTAACCATTATATACACCATGTAGTATTAACCATTATATAACCGTGTAGTATTAACCATTATATACACCGTGTAGTATTAACCATTATATACACCGTGTAGTATTAACCATTATATACACCGTGTAGTATTAACCATTATATACACCGTGTAGTATTAACCATTATATACACCGTGTAGTATTAACCATATATACACCGTGTATATAACCATTATATACACCGTGTAGTATTAACCATTATATACACCGTGTAGTATTAACCAATATATACACCGTGTAGTATTAACCATTATATACACCGTGTAGTATTAACCATTATATACACCGTGTAGTATTAACCAATATATACACCGTGTAGTATTAACCATTATATACACCGTGTAGTATTAACCAATATATACACCGTCGAGACACCGTGTAGTAATATATACACCGTGTAGACACCGTGTAGCATATTAACACCGTGTATTATATACACCGTGTAGTATTAACCATTATATACACCGTGTAGACACCGTGTAGTATTAACCAATATATACACCGTGTAGTATTAACCAATATATACACCGTGTAGTATTAACCAATATATACACCGTGTAGTATTAACCAATATATACACCGTGTAGTATTAACCAATATATACACCGTGTAGTATTAACCAATATATACACCGTGTAGTATTAACCAATATATACACCGTGTAGTATTAACCAATATATACACCGTGTAGTATTAACCATTATATACACCGTGTAGTATTAACCAATATATACACCGTGTAGTATTAACCAATATATACACCGTGTAGTATTAACCATTATATACACCGTGTAGTATTAACCATTATATACACCGTGTAGTATTAACCATTATATACACCGTGTAGACACCGTGTAGTATTAACCAATATATACACCGTGTAGACACCGTGTAGTATTAACCAATATATACACCGTGTAGTATTAACCATTATATACACCGTGTAGTATTAACCATTATATACACCGTGTAGTATTAACCATTATATACACCGTGTAGTATTAACCAATATATACACCGTGTAGTATTAACCATTATATACACCGTGTAGTATTAACCAATATATACACCGTGTAGTATTAACCAATATATACACCGTGTAGTACACCGTGTAATTAACCATTATATACACCGTGTAGTATTAACCATTATATACACCGTGTAGTATTAACCAATATATACACCGTGTAGTATTATATATACACCGTGTAGTATTAACCATACACCGTGTAGTATTAACCATATACACCGTGTAGTATTAACCATTATATACACCGTGTAGTATTAACCATTATATACACCGTGTAGTATTAACCATTATATACACCGTGTAGTATTAACCATTATATACACCGTGTAGTATTAACCATTATATACACCGTGTAGTATTAACCAATATATACACCGTGTAGTATTAACCAATATATACACCGTGTAGTATTAACCATTATATACACCGTGTAGTATTAACCATTATATACACCGTGTAGTATTAACCATTATATACACCGTGTAGTATTAACCAATATATACACCGTGTAGTATTAACCATTATATACACCGTGTAGTATTAACCATTATATACACCGTGTAGTATTAACCATTATATACACCGTGTAGACACCGTGTAGTATTAACCAATATATACACCGTGTAGTATTAACCATTATATACACCGTGTAGTATTAACCATTATATACACCGTGTAGTATTAACCATTATATACACCGTGTAGTATTAACCATTATATACACCGTGTAGTATTAACCATTATATACACCGTGTAGTATTAACCATTATATACACCGTGTAGTATTAACCATTATATACACCGTGTAGTATTAACCATTATATACACCGTGTAGTATTAACCATTATATACACCGTGTAGTATTAACCATTATATACACCGTGTAGTATTAACCATTATATACACCGTGTAGTATTAACCATTATATACACTGTGTAGTATTAACCATTATATACACCGTGTAGACACCGTGTAGTATTAACCATTATATACACCGTGTAGTATTAACCATTATATACACCGTGTAGTATTAACCATTATATACACCGTGTAGTATTAACCATTATATACACCGTGTAGTATTAACCATTATATACACCGTGTAGTATTAACCATTATATACACCGTGTAGTATTAACCATTATATACACCGTGTAGTATTAACCATTATATACACCGTGTAGTATTAACCATTATATACACCGTGTAGTATTAACCATATATACCGTGTAGTATTAACCATATATACACCGTGTAGTATTAACATTATATACACCGTGTAGTATTAACCATTATATACACCGTGTAGTATTAACCAATATATACACCGTGTAGTATTAACCATTATATACACCGTGTAGACACCGTGTAGTATTAACCATTATATACACCGTGTAGTATTAACCATTATATACATATCTTCATTAGAACAGACGTTCACGTAATTTTGAAAGTGATTACATCATTGTTTTGTAATGAGTTTTGTCTTTCCTAAACTATTTGTTCTCGAGTAACTCCAAGTTTATGTCGGGGTTACTGTCTTCAGCAACCTTATACTTTGTCAGTGTTCTCCATCCTACAACACGCATACAATAAGAAATGTATACAGTCCTGTTAAAAATCCTGTCTGTTAACTAAGCTATGTTTTATATTGTACACAGAGACCATGCATAAAATATTTGACTTCATATGGTCAGTAGTACTTTTCTTAAGAAATTTATCCAGTTATAGGACTAAAGCATCTGTCTATTTATATTTTGTTTCTACTATATTTCCTTCCAGATTTCCACGTTAAGGCCCAAGCTTCACTGACGAATCTTAAATGGACAGTGTCGTTATTCTTGGAACGTTCATATTATTCTCATTTTTAGAAATAAGGCAGGTAACACAATGGGGATTGTGTATAGTAAATCATGGACCATGCTCGAATTTTGTTACCAAATTTTGTACAGTTCAGGACTTTATTTGTCCAATCGTTAACGTTAATGCTATTCTCATTTTATGGCATATGCTTTCCATATTGCTGAATTCTAGTAAAACGTATTAATAATTTTAGTGTCTTTTATAAAAAAAAATTATCTTACATTCTATTGAATATTGAAACGTATCTTTTGTATATATAATACAGTATAAAAAATTAGTTGACTATAAATTTAGATTACAGATCAATAATTTCCATCCTTTTATTGGGATGTATTTTCTCGATAATCAGTGTCTATTGTATTGTTTTTCTTGGTAAAAGTTCACCCGACTGTTAATTCTTGTATATGAAAATGATTTTCTTATTTCGTATTGACCACTAATATTAGAATATCCAAGGTACCGTTTGATCTCGCCTGTCGATACTTTAATGCTACTGTTGCGTGTATTCGTGTCATCAGCTAATGTGTTAGTGCTAAAGTGTGTAAATAACACTACCTGTTAACATTGTAAAACAGACGATGTCGATACTGTGGTCATGTTGTCGTTACTAGTAGGATATATTCTGTGGAAATGTCTAGTCATAGCGAACCATCATGCATCATTTGTTAAATTTTTAATAACTCTACTTTAGGTTTTAAAGGTAATTACGTATCGTGTTTGCTTTGAAATTAAACGACATTAACATGCATTTACCATCACAGTATTCTATCATTATTACTAGATCAGCGACTTCCGGTCGGAATGGCGTCTTCCTGTCGTCCCGATTCATACTGGTAGGATGCATTAGAATGACTAGCACTGACGTGATATCTAATGTTTTGTTAACTATTAGTCAATATCCGTTATAAAAGATTCATATGCGTTTCATGCATTGAACATTTCATAGGTAATTTGAAACTTTTCCAATAATTTCTTTTAATAAATCTCATTTTATTGCCAAACTTTTTATATGGCAACAATATAACGTTTTAAACATTATAAATGACATACAATTACAGGCTAACAATGGGATCTGATATGTTTTAAAATAAAGGCTGACTAAGCTTTATAAATGATACATACAGAATGCCTCCCAAGAGACCTCTCCACACCTGTGCCTTTCATAGTTTATCAACGAAAGACAAGACAAGCCGGATATTTTGCTGAGCTGCGTTCGAAACGATACTTTAAGATTAATTTGCCGATATTGCCTGACAACTTCCTGTTCAGGAAAGGTAACACTCCAAATAGCGCTGAATCAATTCTCGAAGCGTACTATGACAGGGCATCAAAAAAGAAATTTACTTTTTTTTCAAGTTCTTTCCCAGAAATCCGATGCTGATCTTCTCACATGGGTGATTTTATACATAATTGATCAGACAGACGTTATTCTGAATATCAACTTTGCTGTTAGCAGCATGGGACGCAGGACTGTTATTTCCGCCGAAGTCTTTTCATATGAAGCAAATCCTTGCATACGAAGGTTCCATGGCATAAATCTTATAACCTTTTTCTAACCTTCATTGATATCTACATCAAAATATACATTATCAATTAACTATGTTCAAGTTAATATTTACATCCCATTAAATGCTGTTTACTTTTACTGTGTACATCGGAAACCATGGCATGTCTTGGGTGTGCCAGATGATATAAATTGCATTTTTATATTTTGTTCGAAACTGAATACATACCGACTTTCTTCCACTGATCGAGAAGTCTATTTGTATTAGCTGAAAACACAGTTTCTGTAATGATCAACTATTTCTCGAGGTTATATCAAACTTGTCCATATAGACCAATCTGAGTTATACTATCTTGACATTCATACTAAGGGGCCCTAGATCATACATTATATCGACAGGATGCAATTTACAACAAATGATAAAAAGTTCAATGAACGAATTAAAGACAGAACCTTTTGTAATCAAGCATTTTCATATAGATAAACTTTTGCACTCTCTCTGTGTATGCTGTACGTATGTGTGCTGTGACCGTGTACGTGACGTGTTATCTACGTGACAGTATATATGGAATGTGTGGTATGTAGCCGAACCAGTCCGACATCAACCTAAACACAACTCAACATTTTAACAGTTACACTTGCATTGCATGCTTATTGCGTTCCACACCTGTGTACGTCACTTCTCATCTGGCTCTCTCCATCTATGAATTCTGTCGCTGGACGTTGGCGCAAGCGGTCCACTACTGGCGACTACTATTGTCATATCGAAGCTGGGTAAATTGACAATCATGCAGTAGTGATGTTGTGTATCTTCTTTACTAAAGACATCGGAAGTATATATGGTTGTCTTGTGTTTGTAGGTTTTTGTTGGAGCGGTAATACGAAAAGAGTTCTGAACTTTGTTCCGAGTTTCATTTCCATGCCCCAGTGACATGAAAATAAACAAAGAAGCTGAGTCATCTTATATCAAAGTGAATCTTGAAAATGATAAATATGAACAATGAATTACCTTTATTCTACATTCATGGGTTTTATTACTGCCAACGGTGGAATTCAATTTGAAGCGCTATTTTAAAGATAAGCGCTAACCCTTTAGGTTTACTGCTAGAGACTATTGCCTTTGGCAGTAAATATTTTAAAATTGACAAGTTTATACACTACATACCTTACCTTATAGTTAAAATACACAGCATGGTTTCTGTGCGTTCATCAATCCGATTAGTGCGTATTATGGAATTGCACAATTATCGACATTCATACCCAAGGGTACACCTACAAGGGACGTAACTCGTATTGAAGTTAACACACACACACACACCACCACCACCACCACCACCACCACAACCACCACACACACACACACACACATACCCGTGCGACAAACATGAAGAGGTACATACATTTACACTTACATAGCGAGGTCATTACTTTCCGTTACTTAAATCACCCACTGTGCCACACGGCATCGAAGGCTATGCTTTGTGATTGGTAAAAATCATTTCAATACGATAAAAAGAGAATCCAGTACGTCATAAAAGTCATCAACACCACGCACTGTTATAGAGGTATTTACAACAGTCTACAATACTACAGAGGTATTGGTAGATATAGAATATATCAACACTCCGTAACAAAACTCATCTATCTCGCCGAGGTAGGGATAAAAATATAGCTCATAATTGCAAATTATAGTTAAAGTCGCCAGGTTCTATTAATGAAAAATAATGGTAAAAACCAACACAATATTTAAACTAGACTTATTGATGGAATTTGATCCATAAAAGGGTTCCCACACAACCTTGAAAACTTGAAAAAGCCAGGAAAATAGAAAACAAATTTCCTGGTTGGGAAAACTTTGTGAAATATCATAAAAAAAAAGAAGAAAAAAGCCTGAATTTCATAATTTATAGTTTTGATTATTTGATTCAGTTGATGAAAATTATTTGCACCAACAATAATCAAACAAAGGATATACTAGCCTGGTGTAAAAGAGCCAACATGACTCATTTGGATTAACCAAATATAAGTAATACATGTATTTATTTGTTGAATCTGACTACAACATAGTACATCTTTGCAGAACAGTAAGAAGCTGCATGCAATGTTATATATTCCAAAACCTTGGATTGTAGATTACCTTGAATTTCTCTTTATGACCTTGGAAAAGCCTTGAAAAGGCCTTGAATTCTGACATCAAATAAGTGAGGGAACCCTGCCATAACTATAAAGATACAATGGCCGTTATTTTGCAAAATTCAATGTGTTACCTTTTTTTTTAAAATATATGAAAGCTTTCTGCTATATATAGTATATGGAGTACTGAGGTAATCAAAGATATCTAGGACTTTTAATTAATATCAAGATCTGATAACACATTTGACAGACTTGAATGTATATTACCGAGGTATTAACACTTGACAGACTTGAATGTATATTACCGAGGTATTAACACTTGACAGACTTGAATGTATAGTACCGAGGTATTAACACTTGACAGACTTGAGTGTATATTACCGAGGTATTAACACTTGACAGACTTGAATGTATAGTACCGAGGTATTAACACTTGACAGACTTGAGTGTATATTACCGAGGTATTAACACTTGACAGACATGAGTGTATATTACCGAGGTATTTACACTTTTGACAGACTTGAGTGTATATTACCGAGGTATTAACACTTGACAGACTTGAGTGTATATTACCGAGGTATTAACACTTTTGACAGACATGAGTGTATATTACCGAGGTATTAACACTTGACAGACTTGAATGTATATTACCGAGGTATTAACACTTTTGACAGACACGAGCGTACATTCCCGAGGTATTAACACTTTTGACAGACACGAGCGTATATTACCGAGGTATTAACACTTTTGACAGACATGAGTGTATATTACCGAGGTATTAACACTTGACAGACATAAGTGTATATTCCCGAGGTATTAACACTTTTGACAGACATGAGTGTATATTACCGAGGTATTAACACTTTTGACAGACATGAGTGTATATTACCGAGGTATTAACACTTTTGACAGACACGTGAGCGTATATTACCGAGGTACAGTATTAACACTTTTGACAGACATGAGTGTATATTACCGAGGTATTAACACTTTTGACAAACGTGAGTGTATATTCCCGAGGTATTTACACTTTTGACAAACGTGAGTGTATATTCCCGAGGTACAGTATTAACACTTTTGACAGACATAAGTGTATATTACCGAGGTATTTACATTTTTGACAGACATGAGTGTATATTCCCGAGGTATTTACACTTTTGACAGACATGAGTGTATATTACCGAGGTATTAACACTTTTGACAGACATGAGTGTATATTCCCGAGGTATTTTCACTTTTGACAGACTTGAGTGTATATTTCAAATTTCGTACAGACCCCTTATATAAACATCAACACTTTGTCAGGACCGTCTCAGCATTTCTGACAAGTCCGAGCAGAATCCCACCGGTGGAACTCTAGAAGAGCAATCAGGTCAGATGACATAAAAAAAAGCATGCAGACACAAACCTATGCCGACAGCAATATATTCACACTTGGTCATCTATTATTTCATTACTTCAAATTACTGTGTAATGAACCAAATCATGAGATTAAATGTGTTTTTGTGAAATCATGTTTGACCCTTAATCACTTTTTCCAGGAAACAAGAGGTGACTGGAACACCAGGAATATATTACAATTTTACCAATCAAAATTAATTGACTGCAACCAGAAGTTCCAAATGTGACTCAGTAATAAGAATAGACCCCATATAAAATTACTGTCAATATGAAAAAGAAAATTAAGAAGACATGATGTAAAGTTTTTATTGATAAAAACAAAAAAATCATGACAATAATGAAGTTTGGAACCTGCAAAGCAACTAAACCAAATCATGGTGTGTATGTAAAAATACAGGAAACAGTTTAGGAATATTCACCACCATTAAATTAGTAGTTCTGCACACACATTTACTCATCTTTACATAACAGCATTGGAACAAACCAAGTACAGAATAATAAAACAGGAAATATGATAATAATTATATGTTATTGCAATATTCATGAAAAACCTTTCATGCAAAAAGTGTGATTTGTGTTGCTATTTATTCTGTTTAAAATGACCCAATTACCATGGATCCATTTCAGGATTGTTTTACAAAAATATTGAAAATTAGAAGCGGATGTAAACTATCGAGTAATTTTTATTTATGTTTAACAACTACAAGTTATATTCATAGAGAAAAACACAACTACAAAATTGAGAAAACATTATGAGTAAGACAACAGAAAAAAAACAGAATTTGACCATAAGGTCACAAACATTGCAATTTCTTGACTCACTTGAGTTAACATTTATTTTCAGATAGAAAAAAATAAAATAAAAAGAGATACATGAACATAGATAAAATTGTCTGTAAAACATTGCATCATTCTTAATAAGGAGGCTCCCAGAATTTTTCAATAAAATTCCTAAACATAAGATAGTAAAATGCCATGTTGTGCTAGAAAGTTTTGATCTAACGCTTGGCCACTTGGAGAGCAATCTTTATTTTATCATATAGCTATTTTGAATATATTCATGTAATATTCTGTATCTGATTCAGTTGCAAAACCACATATAAAGTAGCAATTGAAGAGAAACAGAATTTTCTGCATAACAAAATTATGGTAAAAAATTATACCTAATATGGGCACCTCCTTTGGCAAGTTACCCACACCAAATGCCATTATCAAGAATTATACAGTTATTTCTGAAAAATATCAGACTTTATTGCCAACCTGATTTACTGTATATAATCATACAAAATAAAACTAGAAAACTGATGTACTTCATCAAAAAAAGGCCCCCAGCCAATTGCAACTCTAAATTCAGAAATACAGGTGTGTAAATTGACCAATTAGAAAGAGGCTTCCATTTTTGCTAACATGGCAACCAAACTGTTATGACTATGTTAGACATAAGTCATAAGTTCTACAAAGCAAATTTGATCTACATAAAAAATAAGTAGATTTTGACCAACTAGAAGCCTTCATTAAACTAATTGAATTACAATTTAAATCCATTGCCCTATGAATCACTCTTATCACTTTTAAGTGTAATCAGAATTGGTTTACTAGAACAGTAATTATATTCCAAAATGTTCCACATTGGAAGTGAGGCCCTGGTGACCATTTTGGATTACCAAGAAAAAATTAAACGATTACTGCACATCTACAAACCATAGGCTATTACCATGTGCACTTTTAAATAATCTATGCAAACCAAATATAAATGGACAGACAGACAAGGTAGTTCCGATAGGGCTCATGTATCATAGATGCGGAAACTACATACTTCATAAGGGCTATTACAAAACATCAACCCTGGGGAAGGACCCTTGAATTAATTGCTTCTATAATAACCTCTTTCTCTCATTACATCATCAATGTAAACTTGTATCACCTTGTTTGCTCACCCCTCCCCTCACTCAGGTGTTTAATTCGAATCAACTTCTATACTTTATTCAGATGCAATACCTTTGCAATAGGCTAAAGAAAAATGTACTTGTTTCTCAGGTCCTCTTTCATCCAATAAATGTGTTATTAAAAAAGATATTGCCACCTAGGGCATTTACCAATCTTCATACTGTAGAAGCTACAAGTATGTGTAGAAGAATCAAACAGGAAAAGAATCTTTGGCGAAAATGCTGATGAACATACTGATGGACGCAATGATAACAAGAATTATAACACTTACCAAAGTACAAAAAAAATAAAATCATTTCAATGAAATGACTAAAATGTGATTACATACTTTGATAGTTGTTCAAAACTTCTAAACTTTTGTGGGCCCACATAGCGACCTACCTTTCCTGTTGTTTCAACATTTTTTTGGTTTTGATTTTTTTGCTTGTTATCCAATTATGAATGGTGTTTTTTATTTTCTTCCATTCCAACCCCTTAAGGCAGCTATGTGCTGCAATAGCTTCTTCACATTCTTTCCTTTTGAGTTCCTTGCGAAGGTGGACATTTCCATGAAAAATCAGCTTTAGGCACAGCTGTTGAGTCACGTTTAGCTTCACTTGGCCTGAAAATGACAAGTACAAATTCAAGATGTCATAGACACTATGTCATAGGTAACTTCATTTGAACTAAAACAATTTTAGACAAGACTTAAGGGTAAATTATTAGTCACTTTAATATCGCTTTGTTCTTGACATCCCCCCCCCCCAAAAAAAAAAAATTAAAGTCTGGAAGACATAAATCCCCTGATGCCATGTTTACACTGAATGTGGACAGGATGCATTATTTCATGATTTTGTTCTAAATATAGCAACAGTAACCTGTAGCCTTAGCTTGACCTTGGGACCATGAATTATAACAATATTTTAAAAATGTTCATACTTGACCTTCCCATAAAGTTTTATCAAATTCTGTCGAAGAATTTACTTTTAGAAGTGTTTACATGTAGTTTGAAACAACAGAATTAGTTATCACTTTCTTTATATATAGTAACAGTGACCTTGACTTTAAAACCCTGAATCACCACAGAATCTTAAGTATGTATACTCATATATGACCTTTGTATAAATGTATAAAGTTTGATCAAATGTTAAAGAATGAAGCATGAAATGGACATACAGGAATAAGTTTACAAAATTGCTTATACTAGTATTATTTTGACTTCATCTAAGAGGTTTAATGCTTTAATAAAAAATGATATAATTGATTACATCAAAATTAACTGTTTGGGGAATTGCAAATAAAACAACACAGACATTATTATGATGTCACAATGTTTTTGTTTTTTAATTTTTGTTTGACAAATGGCTATCAAATCATATTATGGAGTTTTAGAAAACTTCTATTGGGTCGAATACAGTATGCTATAATGGTAATGAAATAGTATGACATGCCTTGCTCATAGCAAGCTAGAGATCTCTAGATTGGTGGCCTTTGTCAAGCTGGAGATTTTATTTATGATATTGCTTAAATCTCACAAACAATATTCATATGAGATCTGCAATGATTTGAGGTACATTTTAGCTAAATTTTTATTATGAAAATGTGTTGACACTTTCTTTGTTTTGACAGTCAATCTAATAAGGTGGCTGTGATTTCATTTTTGGAAACAGATGACTTACCCATGTTTCAGTTTTTGATGAAAAGGGTGGTTGATTTGGTAATTTTAAAAAGACAAAATAACCATGACAGAGGAACACTTAAGACATAAAAAAAGTTGTTTACAAACATATTTAGGAATTATACAATCAACAATTATTTAAAACTTTATATCCAGTATTTACTATGTAACAGGCCTTAAATCTTTTTCGATAGTGTATTTTCATAAACAAAAAGACCATAAAAAAGGAGGGAAGCTAATAGAACACGAATACAGCAAAGACTCCATCTGTTTCTACTCCATATACAGTACCTTTTCTATTGGAATGACATGGTCTCGCTACTCTAACAGTGTGGTTCTGCTGGGGATTGGGATTAGGTGTCACTGGAATATATAACAATAGAGCAATTTCTATATATTGCTACACATACACAAATGTTGTTCTTTTTATTACAAAGAATGTCTATAAATCACTGCAGATTTATCAGGGATGCGGTAATTAAAAATGTAATGTGTAAATGAATATTTTTGAAATGAAGTGTCTGGGAAAACATTTGTATGCAATCGTGTTCTTGGTAGTTATAAACTCAGAAACTTTTTTTACTGAAATTGTTACCCCATAGCAACAGGAAGGTCAGTATTTAAATTAGAGATGTTGTACCTCCATAATGGATAAAAGTTACAAGCTAATTGCAATGAGACTGCATGGAGTACTGTGGATACAGTATGTAACCATTAAGGCATAAGGTGCAAATGTTAATATCAGCACTGTTGCTCATATTTCAAAAACATTTCATCAATAATATGAATTCAAAAGCAATGTATTTGAGTTCCATTTCACATGCATGGAGAAGATATTTTATTGACGAAAGTTCTAACTATGTAAGAGGCGATACTATTAAAATGCTTCACTAACATTCACAGTACTCCCTCCCCAGGGGGCAACAAGGGACATACCAGGACCGAAACTCACAATTCTGATAAAGCACTATATATCTTTAAATCTACTAATTGGAGTTTTTAGTACTAGCAATTCTGGAACTACTAAAGGATTTTTGAAGAAATTAAGAGCTTGTGGTCATTGAAAAACAGCCTCTTTGGAAGGAGTTCCAATTATGTGAAATGTCTAATGTATGCAACCACTATGGACGAAGCATGAAGGCAGCAGGACATCAGATAACTGACCTAATAATAGTTGACAAATGTATTCAACAAAAAATACTACGAAATCACTATTTATATAATTTCCACAAACTCCTTACCATCAGGCGAAACGTTTTCCATGTCATCATTACTAGGTTCAGACTGATCATTTTCGTTATCAATTGGAAGTTCATCACCACCTTCAGGTTGATCATCAAGCTCCAAGTCTATAATATAGATTAAGCTAACACATATAAAGACAATGATGAGAGTTACATGGTTAAACAATTATATTCCAAATCCTACAACCCTTTACAATAAGAAAGATCAATTCATGCAAGAAAAATTATCTGAGGAACATTGCCAATTATTGACAATTAAGTCTTTTAATTAGGATATGTAGATGAGTTTGCCTTTCTCTCCCATACATGTATACCAAAGGTAAATATATTTAGTGACAATTTTATAGGTACATGACTACGTGTATAAAACACTAGAAATATGCTGGCCCTACTTCATCTGGTGGATTACCAAAAAACTTTAACCTCTCATGTACAAAAATATATGTTTTTACCCCAAAAATTCAAAGATAATTCTGCAGGCTCTATCTCTGCGAGCTAAAAAGTGTGCAAAAACTAGAAAGGTATTGATGAGAAACAGATTCCCAATTCAAATGACATTTCATGGACACAGAAGTAAGTGTCATTATGTGAATACAACAAAAAAAACACCGAAATGATTGTTGTTTCAGATTACTAGACTTGCACTTCTGGTTTTGAAAACGCCCATCTCATTTAACTGATCGTCTGGAATGGGTTGCCTTTTCGATTAGACATTGATTATAATCAATCATCAACACAAGTTTCAGTCCTGCAGAGTTGTAATAAATCAATATAATTATGTACATACCCTCATCAATCTGGAATTTTTCTATTGATTTCCCACTGTACCTGGCCACATCTCCACTGTCAAATGCTGTTAGTAACCTTCCCATTCTTGCAACCTGCAAAGTTTCCTGTGGTAACCTGTAGAATGACCTATGGATTTCAATGTCATGCCCCATAAATCCAGCAATATTTTCCAAGTCATTTTTTGTTAGGTTCAAAACCTGACTTACTGTTGCAACATGCTTTCGAAGCCTGGGTGCTAGTAAGGTTTTCAGGTACCTCAGTTTGGCTTCCCTACCAAAACGTCTCAGGCTGTCTGCACTTCTGATTGGATTCAGCGAGTCAAATGAAGACCTTGGGAAAACATACTTGTTATCCGGATGAACACCAGCTGCATCTCTGT